>NC_054704.1:20818252-21118853 GCF_016097555.1 Gigantopelta aegis
ATTCATTAACCAATTACATGTACAAAAACAAATGTGACCACCAGTACTAAAAGGAAGCATCTACAAATATTTCTACCCGTTTCAGATTTCACTGAGCTCTGAGGTTCGTCACATACTGTCACTTAAACCAGAGACGAGAACAGCAGACATGTTAAAACAGGTAAGTGACATCAGTTGACTAAAACTAATTAAATTGAAACCCCCAGTCTATTGATGTTTATACATACATGTAATGAAGACTCGTACACACGAAATAACCATATATACAACATAACATTCTAGTAAATGAGGGGCAGGATGTAGCCCAATGGTAAAGCGCTCGCCTGATGCTCGGTTGTTCTAGGATCGATCCCTATTCCTCGTTTCAGCAAGTGGAATGGTGCATACAAAATATATTCTTCTATCAATGGAAATATTAAGCGGATTTCCTCTCTAAGACTATATGTTTGAAATTCAATAACTGGTGATTAATAAATGAATGTGCTCCTAGTGGAGTCGTTAAATAAAACAAACTTTCTGTAGTAACTGAAGTTCAAAACGAATGTCTTTCTATATGTAATATACGATATCAATTTGACAATGTTCAGCAGTAGGATTGTGTTCGCTGTTCCACAAGTATAATAATCACAGAACCACAAACGTCTTGTATTTTAGGTATTGCATGGTTTACAGATATTGCCGTAAGCTACATAGCGTCTTGTATTTTAGGTGTTGCATGGTTTACAGACAGTGCCGTAAGATATATATCGTCTTGTATTAAAAGTATTGTATGGTTTACAGACATTGCTATAAGGTATACAGCGTCTTTTATTTTAGGTATTGCATGGTTTACAGACATTGCAGTCATTGAGCGAGTACCCACTACGGACACAGAAGAAGCTATGCAGAGTGGCTTGGTATCAAAGGTGAGACACTCTAACTATATCAACTTTGATAGTGATTTTTTTTTTGTACCCGTTTTAACCAGTGCTCCACGACTGGCATATAATTGCACTTTCTGACTGTAGGAAAGTGTATATAAAAGAACACTGTAATATTATTCTATGTGGCAACGGGTTTCTTTACCCACATTAGACCATATATTAGAGACTTAAAAACTTGTATTTAAAATTTAGTACTATGCGATAAACAAAATGTTTTTGTTTTTTTCTTCTGTTTTTGAAATCATACAACAGGCATAGTATTAGACGTGTCCAGTTATTACATAGTTCGTCTTCAGTTATATCTGAACCTTGTGTATATCGTTCGTTCATTGTCACATCTGAACCTTCTTTTTCTTTCGTCCTTTTGTCTATCCATCAAATATAAGCCTGGGTGTCTAATACCTCGCATAGTATCCAGTATGTTTTACTACATTTCACACAATTCTGAATCATCCAAATAATTAAATATTTAATGAATAATTCCCGAGTTATAGCACTTTCTCTTCTTACAATATTTGTTCATTCAATCAATCGTTCACTCGTTCATTCATTCATTCATTTAATCGTTCGTTAAGGCCTTACTTCTGTCCTTTATCCACTCACTCAATCACTCATTTGCACACCCACCCATTCATTCATTCATTCATTCATTCATTCATTCATTCATCCACAGGGTGGATTCTAAGAAGGCAATCATACGAGAGGGCCACCATCCTGAATGTTTCTACTTTATCTTATCGGGCATCTGTAAGTTACACAACGATGACTAATGTTTGTTTTGTAATTATGTCGTTTAGTGTTTGAGTAACGAGAGAGAGAGAGAGAGAGAGAGAGAGAGAGAGAGAGAGAGAGAGAGAGAGAGAGAGAGAGAGAGAGAGAGAGAGAGAGAGAGAGAGAGAAAGATAGAGACACACACACACACACACACACACACACACATACATAGAGAGACAGAGATAGAAAGAACGTGTGCATGTTATAGAGAGACCAAAATAAATATTTAGAGACGGGGTGGGTGAGTGTCGAAAAAGACATATACACAAATACAGAAAGAGACAGAGATGGAGTCTGAGAGAGGTAGGGACAGAGAGACAAACACACATAGCTATTTCTGTATATTGTATATTTCGTAGGTTACAGATTGGCGCTTTATTTTTCTTTCGTTTGCAGGTTTCGTGAAAAGACTGACAGAGGATCCTCTCACGGGAGACATTCAGAACGTCTGCATGGCAAGGCTATCTAAAGGACAAAGTTTTGGAGTAAGTCACACGTCATTATCTGTCGTTGCTGTACACCCCAGCCCAGTAGATAACTGTTATATAAGTAAATAAGTGATAAAAGAATTATCTAAAATATGAATTGTTTCTTTTCAGCAGCTAATATCTAAGTAGTAATAAAATAATAATTATCTTGTTTTACTATCCAATATTTCAACAACATTATCAGAACTTAACACACACACACACACACATATATATATATATATATATATATATATATATATATATATATATATATATATATACACACACACACACACACACACACACACCATAGATAATAATACATGAGTGGCCGTTAGATACCATTTATCTCACAACGAGTTGTTTTTAAATTTATCTAACAAGCGAAAGCGAGTTTGATACGTTTTTAAACAACGATTTGTGAGAGAAATGGTATCTAACGGACACGAATGTATTATTCTATTTCTTACATATCCTCAAACAACAGGTTTTAAGCAAATGTTAACATCTTTTTCGACTAAAAGTTATTTACAGCCGTTGCACTTGTAGCTAATTTACGCGTGACAGACACATGATTGTCAGGTTAATTATATGTCACGGTGTAATATATTTCCACAGTGTTGTTTTTCATCGGAAGTATGTCTTGAAATTGTTAACACACATACATATGTAAACAACCCATGTGTTACCAAAAATAACTCATGATGTTCTCACCAACGGGTGTGTAAGAAATATTATTTAATCTTACCATAAACTTCACTATCGATTGTCATATATAGCTAACACTGCTCTAGTAGAAGCCATATTATATATTAATTTACCATGATACGCAGCAAAAACTTATGATCTATTTTATGTTATCTTATTATGTTTTTAATTTTTCCATGAAGCCGAACTTTTTATTAAAAAATTGTGATATTTGAAGTAAATATTGTTGGATTTCGGCAGGAGCTGGGTTTAGTGTTTAATACTGTTAGAACTGCTACAGTGGAAAGTGTCACACCCATGGAGCTACTGGTCATACGGAGAGAAGACTTTCTGACCATATTCATGAATGCCGACAATCCAGACGAAGAGGCGGACCACATACGATTTTTGAGGTATCTCGTCATTCTGAAACATACTGTGACATTGAAGCTGCAATATCGAGAATATGTATTCAATTTAAACATTTATACCTAGTACCAGCAGAATAATAATACTGTTTTTGATAATAATTTATTTGGTTTAACATACGAATAATCGGAAAAGTGTTTTGGAAATAACAAAACTGTTCAATTTTTATGTGTAATTTGTAGAAATATTGATCAAGATATAAATAAAACGCCAATGTTGTCTATTCATGGACTTTGAAAATATATTTTTTCGATTTAAAAAAAATCTACATACATGTAAAATTGATCTCGAACTAGTAGATACAGTTCAACAAAAGAATAGTCAAATATGTTAAGTAAGATAAACTAATAAAAAGAAACCCAATTATTTTAAATTACATTCTTCTTTATGGATGAATAATATTATTGCTGTGTTATTTATAAAGTGATTTATGTTTTAACAATTTCAAAGAAGAATATTTTTCATAATTTCAAAAACACATTTCCTTTTTTTTTTTTAACGACAAGCCAAACTGACATTATTGACAAAACAAACAACAATTGTATTTTATAATATGAGGTATGGAATAAGTAATCCAGTTTAATTTATTTAAGTGAATCGCCAATCTTCGAATTCTGTTTGCTGTTATGTCTAACATATCATCTAAAAAGTAACTTTTCATAAAATTGAATCTTCGAGGACGTCTAATTTATTTTATAGCTCGTAATTGGAGAATTAAAATGGTAAATTATGTGTTATATTAAAATATTTGAAAAAATATTAGTATTATTCTAATTACTAAAAATATAATGTTAGGCAAAACGCAATATATGTCTCGACGTTAGTTATTTGCGACATGCATGTATATCAAACAATTTAATATACTACTTAACTAGGCATAATTAAAAAAAATTCTTCCTCAGGTTAAAATAACAAATTGAAGTGATTAACTGAATCAAAAATATTATTGGTAGTATATCTGAAAGGGATAGTAAACTCTAACATGAACCTTATATGTTGGAAAGATGCATACCCGGACCACCAACACACACTTTAGGAAATGAAAAGCGCGTAATTTTAGAGTTAATAAAAAACTTGATTATTCCTGCTAACTTGGGGCAGCCATTTTCTTTTGTTTTTGTTGCGTCCGGAATTTTAGCTTGGGGCGAAGTGACGTCAGCTCCGACCAACTCCTGCATGCATAGTGTAAACAAACACAATCATTTACGTCAAGGCGCTTCGCTTTCATCAACCTGACCATAAATGACTTGATAATATAATAAACTACTTAACTAAATATATTTCATTTTGCATTAATAGAACAAAATATGTAATAACCGTCACATTTAACCGTTTTATTAATTAAATATAAGATTATATTTGTTGATATTAAGCAGTAATGTGCATTATATATCGTTGAATATGCATACTAGTCCAAAAGTCTTGCGCGAGCATTCCTTTAAAGCAGAGATGAATTTTACCTGTAGAATGGAGGAAATTGCATTTCAGGACATCTAGTTTTCAAAATTTTACGGGGGAGCATAACCAGAACCCTTAGAAAGTTTGCTTTGCGCCCTCGGTCTCAGTTAGCTCCCCCCCCCCCCCCCCCCCCCACCACCACCACCAATGTCTGCTTGCTTCCGCCGTGTCTGCTACTGTCAATACGATAACAAAATTACGCTATAATGAATTTTTAAACAATTGTTTATATGCAACTATTAATGTTTCCTTTCTGTTTAGACAAATCCCTCTGTTTAAATCGTTTCCGATTGATGCCTTGAAGAAAGAACCGGGGATGTGTTTACTCAACTACTTCAAGTTAGTGTTATTATAACATTATAAACGTCCCCATCCATTTTACAAAGTGACAACCACCCTTGGAGTGTTTCATTATGATGCCACAGCACTTTTTAGCATGGATGGCATATTGTACTTAAACATGACATTAAAAGTGGCATTCCATTATGTTTTATACCATAACTTATTCACATACCATGACGCAAATATACCTATACATGTACAGGTGTACCTGAAACATAACATACTCTGTCAAAAAAGAAACGCATAGGCAAAATATTCATGGAATTATCTCTTTAATATAAAGTTGCATAATTTCATTATTTATAATCATATCACAGTCAAATTTCACATGAGTATGTGACAATGTTCTTGCTATGGACTGACGGTAGTGGAGGCGTTTTCGTCACCAAACAGCGTCGCATAGGGCGCTGAAATCAGTACCTTGTGTGGCCATCAGCAGCAGCAATCACTGCGCGACATCTCCTTGGCATAGACTGAATGAGTCTCTGAATCTGGACACGTAGAATCCTAGCCCATTCTTCCTGCAGTGCATGTGTCAGTTGCGGAAGCGTCTGAGGCTCAGGGTCACGCTGGCGTACACGTCTATCCAGTTCGTCCCATATATGTTCAATGGGGTTGAGATCTGGCTATCTTGATGGCCATGGCAGCACATTAATGTTCTCATTCTGTAGGAAATCCATTGTTACACGTGCCGTATGCGGCCTGGCATTGTCCTGCTGAAAGAGTTCTCTCTGTCGATCCAAAATGGGAAGCATGTGACGGCGAAGAATTTCATCCCGGTAGCGTACAGCTATCGGGTTGCCTTATACGAACACATGTTCACTTCTCCGGTGTATGAGATGGTTCCCCACATCATGACACTCCCTCCACCGAATCTGTCAACTTGGGCGACGCAGTTGTTGGCAAAAGGTTCACTGCGGCGTCTGTAAACACGTTGTCGTCCATCACGTCGCTGTAGAAGGAAACGTGACTCGTCGCTGAACCATACTCGCCGCCAGTTTTCCAAGTTCCACCTCTGTACATTCGTGCACATCTTGTAACTCGTCTACGTCGAAATGGAAATGAGGCATCATTGAGAGCATTGCAGCTTTAAATACCCATCACTACCTCAATCTTTTCCCCGAGTTTCACGTGCATCCGCCAAAATCTGACCATTTCACGCCGATTTCCTGCAATTGTCGCACAACGTGCCACAACGTGCGTTAAATTTGTTTTAGGGTGCATTTGGGCATTAACAAACATGGTCATTCAGCAACATCATACAAAAAAACTATATTTTGTAAAATCAAACACTTTTTTCTTTCCCTATCACCTATGCGTTTCTTTTTTGACAGAGTATACTTATTTATACCTACGTTTTATGTGACTTTATGAACTAAAAATAAAACAATATAATAATA
Source organism: Gigantopelta aegis (assembly GCF_016097555.1). NCBI lineage: Eukaryota > Metazoa > Mollusca > Gastropoda > Neomphalida > Peltospiridae > Gigantopelta > Gigantopelta aegis. The sequence goes on from NC_054704.1 coordinate 20,824,736, forward strand.
TTTATTTTCACTTTATTACAATTTTAATATAAATGAAAGAACAAATAGCAGTCCTTTTTGTCTTTGTTGTAGAAGATTTATTGAATTTTAGATTTTTAATATATTATATTTTCAGACGAGGAAATGTAATCGTAGAAAACAGTCAATGTAGCGATTGGTTGTATATTATTAAGACGGTGAGTGTATGCCAGACAATAGCTAATTCAGTGAGTTTAGATGTGTCTGTGTAAAAGTTTCATTAATAATAAATTTTTCACTAATTGGTCAAAATAAAAGTAATTAATGCTTTTATTTTATTTACAAAAAAAAAAAAAAAATCACTTAATTTAATTTTTTTGTTTGGCAATTAAAATAATAACTATGGTATAAAATACGTAAATATAATTTACAGACTAATGAAATACATGAAATGTCAAAATCAAACTACAGTTTATAATTAATTTTTAGTAACAAAGAATATTTATGCAATTCTAATAATTCACTCGTTATTTCAAATGTTTAAATGCTCTGCTATAGTATATGATGAACATTAAATAAGTACACACTGTAATGTTTGTTTCAGGGGTCTTGTGAAGTAATTCAGCGTCTGCACGCTGTTCAACCTCGTCTCCCGAGGAGAAGATTCAGCGCCAAACACAAACTACCAAATCTAGACATTGGGGAAACACGTACGTAGGTTTACAATTTATAAAGTATGTATGTCTTTAACGTAATCTTCATTTAGTGATGTAGTCTGTACGATGAATTTAGGTTTGTATTCCAATAGTAAATACCGTAACGTAGCGCTGAATTCGACCCAATTTGATTGAATTCAACTCTACTGGTAATAGAAATAGATCAGTGGAACTGATTTTAATAGATTGAGTTCGACCTATAGTTCGTCCCATCATCCTACAAAAATGGTTTTTGTAAATAATTTCAGTTTGATTTGACGATGAAAAAAAGTAAAAGTATTTTTGAAGAAACAAAAAACAACAAATATTTCTGTGTGCAATTTATAAAACAATTGGGTGAGAAATAAATAGCATTGTAGTAAATTCCATAGTATGAAAAATAGGCATTTCCTATGGGAAGGACTGTAGATATTGACATTTTCCTTTTCGATACAACCAAACCCGTATTATACAGTACTTATAAAGTAAGAATTTTAAAAATGTGAATCAGTTTAAACACAAGTAAAATGAGGATAATCAAAAGAGAGAAAGTGGGGAGAAAAACATGAATACAAAACGTTTTATACATTCTAGAGGCATAATTTTTAAATTTTATATTAAAAATTAAGTAAAAACAATTTTGCAAACCGTTTTTCAATTTCAGTCTTGGTAAAGAAAAGTATACTCAATTTTTTAAATTTTCTGAAGGAAAAGCCGACATTGCTATGTAGGTAGATATCATATGCTGTGTCATGTATAATAATTATAATATTAACAGTTTGGGAATATTTTATCATTATACATATATCTGTTGATTTATAGAATATTGTGTACGCCATTTGTTTAATTTTCTATAGAAAAAGTTGACATTGCTATGCAGGTAAATGTCATATACTGTGTCATGTATAATAATTATTATTATATTGACATATCGAAATATTTCATCATTACACATGTATCTGATGAATCCTATAGAATATTGTGTAAACCATTTGTTTAGTGTTCTGAAAGAGAAGCTGACATTGCTATATAGGTAGATGTCATGTATTGCGTTATGTATTATATTTTATCATTACACATATATCTGTTGATTTCAGGTTCTCGACTTAACTCGGTAACTTCAAGCAAAACAAGCAAGAAAACTATGAACTCGGAAGTTGTGTTACTTAGCCACAACGAAGTATGAAAATAACTGCTTATCAATAATATATTACCGTAGTCTATCTCTTTCTTTCTCTCCCCTCTCTTTCTCTCTCTCTCCCTCTCTTTCCGCATTACTCTGTTCCCCCTTCTCTACCCCCTCGCTCTGTGTTTCTGTCTATTCCCATGTCTTTGTCTCTCTCTATTCCTGTTCCAGTCAGTGCACCACAACTTGACAAAGGCCGTGTATGTGTTTTTCTATCTGTGGGAAAGTGCATTAGGAAAAAACGTAGCGGGTTTCCTGTGATGACTACCTGTCAGAATTACCAAATGTTTGACATCCAATAGCCGATGATTAATTAATCAATGCGCTCTATTGGTGTCGTTAAACAAAACAACTTTCACTTTGTATATTATTAAGCACAGTTGTCTAGGACTGTTCATTTTTCTGAACATAGTATTAAACGGAACTTCAGTTGTTGACATTCATCAACGAAATCACATATCTAAAGAAAGACAAAATATGGGAATAATTATAATAATAAAATGGTTATCAGGAGTGGGTGAAGCACATGTTGTTCTTCATATATTTTCTTGGTGTATGATATTGTTAATATACAATGTCTGTTTCAGGAATCGAATTCCAAAACAAAATTACAACTGCCAAAAATAACAGTAGATTCATTTGACGACGATAATGAATTAAAGCTAAAACTACCTCCTGTGTCATCGCCATTTAAGCAAGATTTTACTGGGAGATCAAGCTTGGGACAAAACATATGGAACCAACCGCACTTTGTAAGTTTAATCTGACTCTTAGAAGATCATTATCAGTCATGTACTATAATTTCAAACGTTGATGTTTGATAAATACATTTTTACATATTAAGGCTCATATATAAAAACTAAACTCACGCAACTTTGCGATCTCGCAAAGCAATGCAAAAAGACATACAGGGACGACGCGGTGTTACTTAAGAGGGAATAAGAGAGATTTGCGAGTTAGGCCTTTCTGTAGCCGGCGTACAATAATAGTTAAAACGTTAGGACACAGTAATATATTATTTGCTACAACTAAATAAAAAGAGCACTTATACTCTTAAACTGTTTTCGAAGACGGGGTTGCTCATCCCTCATTCTCATCTGTCGCCTCTAGGAACGACCCTGAAAACGACAAATCAAAGAACAGAACAGAACTTTATTCACTCAGAACACCAAACGGTGTTACATTGAGGTGTTTACAAAATATATATATATATATACAATACGATGGCGGCTGCTGATTAAAATATACATGCATATAATTATATCTATCTATCTATCTATCTATCTATATCTATATCTATAGACATAGACATAGACATAAAAACTAAAGTTTATACACATAATTCACAAAAGCATGGCTCACACTGGAACACATTTTAGTTTAGCCAGTTTTTAGATGTATAGAGTATTTCCTTGAAAATTATCAAAATGTGGTTAATTTAAGGAATATTTTACTAGCAATGGACAGGGTGAGCCCTGCAAAAGTCTATACATCTTATTAACAAAATCTATACACATTTTTCACAGAAGTAAGTTCACACTATTCACAAAAATGATTTGAAACAGTTCCATCGTAAATCATTTTGAAAGGGTTTGATGGTATACATATTATTAGTTAATGATTAACTGAAAACAAAAAGGCAGCAAGTTACTTAGGTAGCCCGGTTAGATTTATGAATAGTATATGATCTCAACTGCATTCTGAGACATTTTAAATAAGCTATTCTATTATTTTAAAACTTGTGTTGGGAGACCTAGTGAGAGGGATGACCGCTGTATAAAGATTTCTAACCTCACCACCTTGTCATAATATTATAGAATGTGTAGTACAGCAATGCAAATTACCATATTTATGGACTTTTTATTATGAACCGTAAACTTATTTGTATTAAGACTGCAGCATCGGACGATGATTCTGTAGGCCTAATTCTGAGAGACCTAATTCTGAGAGGTCCTTGCTGTCTACAAACGAAAGAACGCCAACACCAAATACGAAACAAACTACACCCAGTGAGGTTTTCATTCAAGTTGAACTGTTGCAGACGTCAAATATTTTTGTAAGTTGTCGACTTCAGATTCACTAATTATCCATGGCATAATCGTTGCATAAAGGTGATCAATGTTAGGCTGCTTATTTGATGGTGTCTTCACTATACTAACCCCGACCCAGAGAAGTTGAGCCGACCTGGTGGTATTATGATCGTCTCCGGGCATTTCACGTCGGTACTTTAGCCGAATCCTGGCTAAGATCATCTGCCGAGACAGTGCTGCCTGTTCCAGTTCCGCTGGTTTCAGGATGGTTATTTTTCACGTCTTAACTTCAGGCCAACGTTCAGCCAGCCGTTTTTCAGTAAACCTTTACAAACATTGTTTAATTTAAATTAGTTTGCATAAATTAATACTAATTTCACACTTTCCCTTGTTTCATCATAAACATAGAACATTTATATAAATTATATTCATTTTATTTTTATTTGTCGTATTTACAAGAAGGACGTTTTGTATTCTAAGAGTGTTTTTTTTTTGTAAATACATATTTATTACTTAGAACGTTACCCGGTATTTTTATGTTATATTTTAAGGGACTCCAATCTATACAGTGGGATGGCGAGGAAATGTCAGTCGACAGAGATGAACCACAGTTATCATTAGTATGTATTTGAGTTTTTTAATTTAAAAAAAAGTTCTGAGTATTTTTTATTCTTGCAAGTATGAACGAAAAACTAAAATCGCTGTACACACACACTGTTCATACAAAAGCTCAGGTCAGGTCATAGGTTTTAACGTGCACATTCAGAACAAGCTGTTGTAGTACACGCCTATCATGGGCGCAGGTGTCGACTTTCGCCGGCTCCTCCATCCAGGACAGGAAAAGGTTTGGGGTGGGTGGGAGAGGTCGTCGCCTGCGCTGACATGTGCAAGGGAGCAGGGTCGGTAGCGGATGAGGGTTTGTTTTGGTTCTATTGAATTTGCAAATGTCCCGAAGGATTTAAGCCAAATACAAAATGTTGCGAAATTTCTTTAAGGTAATTTTGACGCATAATTTAGAATGGTTCATCAAAATTGAAAATGGAGCTAATTAGTTGATTTGACTTAGTTGATCGAAAGGTAGCTCTTGGTCACACAAAAGTATCCACAGCATTTTTGTGGTTCATACGGTGTTTTAGCAAACACTTACGATCGATAAATTCTTGATACATTTATAGTATTGTTTTTGTAAACTTCAGTGATTAGCATAAGATTCGGAATGCAATGTTCAGTGGTTCATTGGAATTGCCTCTATATTTTGTTCTCTTGGAATTATTGTCGTTTATTATATCAGTCTATATTTTATCTTAATGTAACCACTACATGTTTCTCGTTCCATCCAGTGCACCACGACTGGTATATCAAAGGCCGTGGTATGTACTACCCTGTCTGTGGGATGGTGCATCTTCTTCTTCTTTTCGTTCGCTTGTTGACTACACGTCGAGGCCAGCAGTGACTATGAACGATACTGTTCTGTGTAAATCACTTCTTGTGCCGTACAGCTTCTTTTAGAGAGTTGTTGTAGTTGTCCAGGTAGTCTCCCTCAGCTGCTGTAGGTTTATGCAGTCTTGGATGACGTGTTCGGTCGTCTGTTCTGCTTCTCCACAGGAGCACATGGAAGAAGGTACCAGCCGGAACCTCTTATGCATATGCTGGTTCAGCCTGTTGCGTCTAGTCTTTAGTCGGAAAATGATGACCTGTTCCTGATGGGACAGCAGGTAATAATCATTGGTTTGTTTGGGAGGTCTGTTGAGAGATTTATTATGGGATTTCATCTCTTCGTATGTGACCCAGTTATCCTCCTGGTTTTTTTTTAGCTGCACCCAGTTTTGCCAGTCTGTCTGCATTTTCATTTCCTGGTATGCCACAGTGAGCAGGGATCCATTGTAACACAACTTGGTTGATAGGATGTAGGGCTTCTGAAAGTATTTAAGGCTTGTTTTCAAGAGCCTGGAGGGCAGAAAGAGAGAGAGAGAGAGAGAGAGAGAGAGAGAGAGAGAGAGAGAGAGAGAGAGAGAGAGAGAGAGAGAGAGAGAGAGAGAGAGAGCGAGCGAGCATCAGTCAGGAAGACGACATGTGAGCGGTTCTCCTTTCTGGTGCTGATGATGTGAGCAGCATGAATGAGAGCCTCAACCTCTGCAGCATAGTTTGTGCAGTGTTTCCCTGTAGGAAAATGTGCCTCCTCTCGGTAGCCATTAGGGTCCATGATGTATATTCCATCCCCTCCGTTTTCCACTGCATTTGTTGCAGATCCATCAGTATATATCTGTGTCCATGATGTCTCTGGTTACTGTTCATCAATCATGGCCAGTGTCAGGGCTCATTTGTATGGTTCACTGTGTTCCTCTGCAGGGGTGAGGTGTTGGAACACTGTGCAGATCTTTACATTGTCCAACGGTGGTTCCCATGGTGGGGTGCAGCTGACAGTACTAACTTTGCTCTGTTTAGGAAAGCTGGTTCTTTTGAGTCTGTTGTAGGGATAGTAATTCATTATCTTGTTCATTGGGTGTTGTGGCAAAGACTTGTTGTTAGTGGCTTGTATCATGAGCTTGGAGTCCCGGCGTTTGCTGAGGGGTACGATGCCAGTGAACTGTTCCATTTTCTCAAAGGGGGTTGACCTCATTTTTTCAGTTATTATCCCGAGTGCTTGGTTTTGGAACCTTTCTAGTTTTTGTTCATGTGAATTTGCTGCTGTTGACCATGCACTGGATCCGTACTTAAGATGTGGTCTGATTGCTCCTTGATAGACTCTTTTCAGTATGTTAAAGTCTTTATTTTATCTTAATGTAGCTATTACATGTTTGTCGTTCCAGCCAGTGCACCACGACTGGTATATCAAAGGCCGTGGTATGTACTACTCTGTCTGTGGGATGGTATATATAAAAGATCCCCTTGCTGCTAATCGAAAAGAGTAGCCCATGAAGTGGCGACAGCGGGTTTCCTCTCTCAATATATGTGTGGTCCTTAACCATATGTCTGACGCCATATAACCGTAAATAAAATGTGTTGAATGCGTCGTTAAATAAAAACATTTCCTTCTTCTTCCTTCCATTACATGTATTGAAATAGTTGACAGATTTATCGCTTTTTCGTTTAGTTTGTCAGTTTTGATACAGGCCTATGCTACTACAAGTTCACTAACTAAATAGTTTAATTTAATTTATGCAGGTAAGCCGAGGTGCTGAAGTTATACTTCTGTCGAAGAAGATCTTCCTCAAATACGCCAACGATACATTGAAAATCGCAGTGAAGACGCTGTCAAGGCCTTACCCTAATGCTGAAACAATGCAGAAGAATTTACAGATTCAAGTCAACTGGGACCTGTATCGCGAGACGGTCCTTGCGGATTACTTGAAGTACAGCAAAGACAGGCAATGGCGAAAAACAAAACTGTAGCATAGATGCCGCAATTCTGTTGTTTATGATTGTTTTAAGATGTATATACAGTCAAACATGTGTTAATTAGTATTCTACGGACTATAAATCAAACAGATAGATTTGATATTTTGGGAGAATATTAAGTTATGAATATCTATGTAGATTGCCAAGTGATCAAGTTTGACTGAATATATAAACAAGTTGAGAGATGTTCCAGAAATGACTGGGCAGGCTTCGGCGTTGAAGTATTTAAGCCATCAAACTCAAGGCTGGTAGGCACTGGGTTCGTATCCCGGTACAGACTCACACCCAGAATAAGTTTTAATGAATAGGTATAAGGCGAATACACCGAATACTCTCTCACTAACCACCGACCCATAGTTTGTACCCACGACGAGCGTCTTTCAATCATAATTGGATGTATGGATGTTAAATCGATTCCTACCTGCAAGTAAATTGAGCACCACCTGAAGTGGCGTCTAGAAGTTAGTATCTGTATCAACGGAGTTTAAACCAGATATTAAGAGTTTTTACATATTCAATACATACTGGGTATTTACCGAGATGACATGAATTAATTACTTTTGGGAAGCACATCAGAGTGATTCCAGCTCCATAGTTAATTACCATACATTTCCATACAAATTTACTGTTTCTTGCGATCGGGTTTTTTCTTTGTCTAGAATACATTAAATGATGCAACAACAGTGTATCTTACTGTCATAAATCTCCTTAAATATCCTCTGTATACAAAGGCAGCGCTTCTAGAACGTTTATAAAACCTACTAGCCATTGGATCAGTGATTTTAAACATTTACTAGCCACGATTAAAAATTCACTAGCCCTACTTTTCTTTAAGTTAATAAAAGTTTACTAAATAATAGTAATAATCAGATATGTCACCTAAAGAGGGAGATACAGCTTTAAAACACTAACATTGGGGGTGGGTGGGTTGTGGCATGATAGTCATATTTACAAAATATACTTAACTGCAACATTTGACCCAAAAGAAAAACAATAGCCGTCGGGTATGGCAATGGTAGATATTTACTAGCCCAACATTGAATATCACTAGCCATGGGAGTGGGGCTACCATAATATAGAAGCCCTGACAAAGGACATTTATTTCAGTGTTTTATATCCACAAAATGTTCACAATTATTTGCGAAGTGTAAGCCACACGGTCCAAACAATATGGTGCTTAATTAATTTCCAGGTGTAGATTTACCCAAACTAATCATATGATAGAATAATAGGCAATATTATTTTAGCACCAACACACAGAATATAATACTTACAGAATAGAATTATGAAACAAAACGTTTTATGGTAGACACTGAGAGGCAATATCTACTAAAAACCAAAATTATGTCTGATGCTATTCCATATTTTGAACTTGTGTGTAAATTGTTTTTAGTGAAACTCTTACACATTGTTCATCCGGTGGGGCACAATATGCTTACCATCCGGAAACACCTGATATCATCACTGTTTTGACAGTGATTCATGAATGCATATCATCACAGCTATATTTATTCCAGTGAGCTCTGTCGTGCTCTAGTTTTGATTTAGAGAACTGGTCTTGGAGTGACAGTCCTCTTTCAGCGGTGCAGACAGAATGTATTGTCCAGCAAAGGATATTTTTAAAGGTAAATAATCACATGAAAAGCCGTCTAAAAGTAATTGTCCGTATCAACGGACACTGGATAGAGAGTCATGGAATCAGCCACTATTTTGCCAAATACTCATTTGACTCTGCATTTCCGACAGATACGGTTTTGATCATGAATTACGGCTTTGTCGTTCAGACTGGCCTACCACAAAATCTATTTAAATTTGAATGACAACAAATCTGTTTATATAATGTTCCTCTTCCAAGAATCGTCCTAAGACTATAAAACTGTAACATATTTAAAAGGTAAAGCTAAAATTATGTTTTTATTTTGCATCAGTAAACGATGTTATAGGATGAAGAGAAATTGCAGCTTTAAAGAACATTCACCACATATACCATGTGTAAAAATCAGTTGTCTTCCGTCTTATCAGTACAGTCAATTGTGCAATTAAACCCGTTAATAATTTTCACAGCTGATTTACACATTCAAGTCTTTGTTCAATAAACGTCTTCCGTCATTATCATTCATTGTATTGACATTCATGAAAATAAAATGGTTTTGTATTACCTCTGACTGTCAGTTATTTGATTACCATTGTTTGCTAACTGTTTTGAATTGAACTATAAGAACTGCCATAAGAAACATTTGTTATTATGAGTTGGTATCTTAACCATATATGGTTCTAATGAATTAGTAATATCCTTAACATAGGATCCGTTATGCTGTAATGATATCCATAAAATGTCATCCATAATCAAAGATTAAATAATGATGTCGAGAGAGAGAGAGAGAGAGAGAGAGAGAGAGAGAGAGAGAGAGAGAGAGAGAAAACTAGTTATTGTCTTAAAATATCAGCTTTAATCTGCGAAGGTTAGCAGGCGCAGATTCAGGATTTTTAAATGGGGGGGGGGGGGGGGCGAGGGCGCAAAGCGGCCGAGATTCCTAGGGGGGTCCGGGGGCATGCCCCCACGCGAAATTTTGAAATTTAAGTGGCCTGAAACGCGATTTCCTCGCATTTGAGTAACAAAATAGCTATATTAACGTATGTTTTTGGTATTGTCATACTGTTTTTGTTATCTTCAAAATTGGGAAATAAGTGCATTTTTGTGTAATTCCACTCTAGTGTATGCTATAGTTAAAAAATAATAATAACTTGACCCCAAAAATAGGGGGGCCCGGGCCCCTTGGGCCCCCCACTAAATCCGCGCCTGGTTAGAATGGCGAATGTCGCGAGACTTTAACCATTCAACCTGAGCAGGTTAAAGCCGACATCTTAAACCTGTAGCCAGTTATTTTATTTATCCTGCAATCCTACATAATACGATAAAATATTGAAATAAGCCGTTTCATTCCACAACTTTACGGGGCGAGGCGTAGCTCAGTGGTACAGCGCTCGCTTGATGCGCTGTCGGTTTGGGATCGATCCCCGTCAGTGGGCCCATTGCGCTATTTCTCGCTCCAGCCAGTGCACCACGACTGGTACATTAAAGGCCGTGGTATGTGCTATCCTGTCTATGGGATGGTGCATATAAAAGATCCCTTGCTGCTAATCGAAAAGTTTGCTCTCAATATCGTTGTGGTCCTTAACCATGTCTGACGCCATATAACCGTAAATAAAATGTGTTGAGTGCGTCGTTAAATAAAACATTACTTTCTTTCCACAACTTTACCGTTTTCCAGAGTATTAGGTTCACCCGTGTTGAATGCCTTATCGCCTACAAATCATGTTAACCTAAAACAAAACAAAATCTTAAATAACAACAATTTATTTCTTATTTTTAATATAAACACTGTCTTCAAAAATAAATAATAAGTAAGTGAACAAATCAACATTCCTTTGCTGATCAGAACTAGTGTAAAAGTAGTACCGTTCCATAAAGCTATATTTTTGGTCAGTTACCATAAAGACGAAAATAAACAGGATCATAATGTTTTTATATCAAAAATGGTTTAACGTGAAACTCCAGTGTGTTTACTAATAAAATAAAGTTTCTCTCAGTTATATACATTTAAGAATGAAAAATGGCACTTAGAGGCGGCAATGAAATTAAAAGATCAACATCTTAAAATCTGAAGTCACCACTGAATAAACATTTGACAATGGATCTTACCATTCTAAAATAATATCATGTTTCCACACTGATATGTGATGGCTGTACCATTTTCACCTTACTACATGGGAGCAGTATTGTTTTATGCTAATAATTGGAAACATTGCCATTTTTACATTTGTTTTTGACTGCAGTATAATTGTTACATTAATAGCTAAATTTTTCTGTTAATACTATCTCATATCTCATAGTGTGACCATTTCTCTCGAAATGTATACATTTGGTTTCAGCCAAAGGCTGTTTAAAACTGACAAATAAAGTGATCGATTTTGATTGATTAATCTGTGGATGCAATACCATTTTGGCAGAAGCATTATTTTCTCTTTAGTACTCACAGAAAAAAATACCCATTTTACATTTGTTTTTGGATTTTGTACTGCTTTCACACTACTACTTGCATGTAGTTCTTATTACACTAGTAAGGTAGTTCCACACAAGCCCTTGGAGGCAGAGCCTGTTTACATCAATACATGTACTTGGATTCAATAACATTTACACACTGATACTTGGACGCAGTACCCTTTTCACATATTAGTACTAATGCGCAAGATATGAACTATTAAAACTGATTCCTTCCAGCATGTATCTTCTAATGAATGGCTAATATTGTCCATTTCTCGATATGTGTGTGTGCCCTAACTATTCAGCATCTCAATACAAACACATGCTTTGATATACATGTGCCTGTTCAGTACTTCAACACCGTTCTTTCAACATGCTGTTTGTAGGCGATTTGGTCACTGACAGTCATGTGTCTGAAGGCTTCCCAGTCTATCTGGTTCTGTAGCTTCTGTTGTAACACCTCTTCCGAAGGTAAGGGTCGGATCTGAAATAACCATATCATAATTATCTTTTCAAATTGGTGACAGATTGTCAATAAATTGTGTGACTGTGTCACCCTTTATTTACATCGCTATTACCTCGGCCCATAGGAAAGATATTTACTGCTGTTCCTACTCTTACTTTACTTTTTTTTTATCGGTATTTTGGCTTATTCATTTACTAACATATCCAATGAAATTTTAAATATTAAACTTATTTATGTTGAACAAACAAACGCACATACCAGTTCGCTAATACAAAATGCAAATACAACTAGAACCGTAACAATCGACTGTCTAATAGATTGCCATCTTCATAAATCAAAGCTAATATTCGTTCCTCGTATTCAGCCTTGATACATGTAGTCAAGATTACTGATATCCACTACTAGCGCCCTCTATTGGAAGAACATTTGTAACACCGATTATGTCCCTTACACGATGACATCGCTGACCAATCACAGCATCGGTAACATGTGACAATCTAGAAAGCAATAATCAAAAATTAACCGCCGGACGCTGACGCTGCCATCTTTGTTTACAATAACAAGGGAATCTATAAGGAGCGTTTAGATTCGTTGCAATTAGATCTCATCGCATCCTATGAAATTTAAGCATTTTGTGGCACGATTTCTTGACGACATATATCAAGGCTGAATACGAGGAACGAATATTAGCCTTGATTTATGAAGATGATAGATTGCAGGCACGGCGGAAGCAAGTAGACATTGAGGGGGCTGATTGAGACCGAGGGCGAAAAGCAAAATTTCTAGAGGTTTCGGGGGTATGCTCCTCTATAAACCTTTTAAAAACTAGATGTCCTGAAATGCAATTTTCTGCATTCTACAAGTAAAATTAATTTCTGCCTTAAGATTTACTACAAATAATATTTTTGTTCAGAATTATTGAGCCCCTCTGCTCCGCTGTGCCTGGATTGTCAGCACCTTTCAAAATATTCTAATATTTGCGACTTCTAAACATCATTTGAGAATCCATGTAATATGTGTCAGGTGGATTATATCGGTGATCTAACAGGAAAAGACACAACAGACACTGTTTACACACCTCTGTCCTCATTCGCTTAGCAATATCTTCTGAAAGATGTTTCCTGAAGAACTTCCTGTTGAGAAGAATACATTCTGCACCGTCCGATATGAGACTGGTGTTCGTTGATTCTCGAATCCCAGACATTATAACCTGCTCCAAACCCTGGAACAAAAGTACTGATTTAGGAAATTGTTGATGAATGTTTATACAAAATTAATAATCACTTAAAGGGACATTCCTGAGTTTGCTGCAGCCTTTAAGATGTTATCGACTAACAGAGTTTATAACGATTGTAATTACATATCAAATATATTTTTCTGCATAAAATATTAGTGGCTGTATATTAGACGTGTTCCCGATCGTTCTAATATTTGTACTAGGTTAATTTTCATTTTATTTCCTAAAACATATTTTTTCGTACGTACGAAATTATTTGAAGACAAAATCCAGTTTGGGCTTCTTACAAATATTAAGACGACCAGAAACACATTGAATATACAGACACTGATACTCTAAACAAGAAAATATATTTAATATGCAAGTTTAATCGTATAACTATTTTATTAGTCGGAAACATCTTACAATGCAGCAAACTCAGGAATGTCCCTTTAAACATACTACTGTACCATCCACGGCGCTATTATTTGCCTATGCCCCCCCCCCCCCCCCCAACCCTCAAAACCGGCCAACTGTATTTTAAAGGCGCAGACCCGTAAAAAGTGAACACTAAGTTTAGTTAATTTACAAACATGTAACTCATTTAGATAAAATTACAATATAATAAAAGAAGAGTCTTTAAAAATAGACTAGAACTCGAATCAATAAACTGCCACTTCTCAGACGCACGCGCGTTTTTAAAAATATGAAAAATACTATTTTTGGTACTACAAACACCAGAATGACCAGAAACATTTCAATGGAAATGGATAATCTAAAGAATAAAATATAAGTAATGTTTGATTTCAGTTATCATAAATGGCTCTAATTGTGAAAAATATGTTGTTGTGTTTAAAAACTAGGATCTGTCCCTTTAAAAATATTACCCATTATTTAGGTATTACAACATCTAAAATTAATTTATAATACTAATACTCCAGTTTTAGCAAGTAAATGTAAATTAATTTAACCCATTTACTGTACTAGTATAGGTGTTGTATTTTTCTATGTCAGAAGTCTCACCTAGTCTATGTCTATGAATCATGTTTGTGGCGACAGGCAAATATATAACGTGGTAGGGGACAAATTGATGTGATTGAAGGTAGAGGCCTTCTGGCTACGCCAGTAAACAAAAATACATCCAAATAAATATATTTATAAATTTTTTAATATTTGTTTTTAATTTGTATTATTGAAACACCCAGTAATGATGACCAACCACGGGCATAGGATTAGAAGGTGCCAAAAAGTGTATGTGTGTGTGGGGAGTGGAAGTGGGGGGTGGGGGTGGGGGGTGGGGGGGTGGGGGGTGGTGGCACACACATCTATAAATACATGTAAAAATATATAAAAACCATCGCTGCTGCTATAAGTGGGGGGCACATGACCCCCACCCACCCCCCACCCCCCGCTTCCTACGCCAGTGCCAACGGATTAATATTTGACGGTATATTTTGAATTTGACAGAAACACAAACAAAACACAGCAAAAACTACTGGCTGTTAGTTTTATGCATGGGACGGTGCTGGGTTGTGCATTTCGACGTTTTTCGTAAGTTACGAAATTTACCGGAAACGTTGTAAAAACGTGACGTCAACAATGGTTAGACGTTTTAATTAATATGCTTATTGCTGTCACAGCGATACTACGTACATTCACCTGACTATTGTTTTAAACTTCAGAAATGTACGAACAGAATCGCTGTTTGTCATTTAATAATCATATTTATGTTAAATGTGTATAAATGTAAAATATCTGTGCATGGATCTAATACTACGTAATGACAACAGCTAACTACAGAGCTGTTCTGTTGCAATGTTTTCTAAAAGTGTTGAGTGGATACAACAATAGAGGTAACTGTTTGTTTGTCTTTCTGTCTGTCTGTCTGTTTGTTTGTTTGATACTATGGAATTTTGAATGGAGCAATTATATGCCAAAAAGAAAAGGTGCGCAATTTTGATTGAGGAAATTTGGCGCAATTTTGAACGGTCAGTCAAAAAGTAATGGCAGAGCTAGTAGAGTATAGAATCTGACAGGTTTTTTTTTTTTTTTTTTTTTAGAGGAAACCCGCTGTCGCCACATAGGCTACTCTTTTACGACAGGCAGCAAGGCATCTTTTATTTTTGTGCTTCCCACAGGCAGGATAGTACAAACCATGGCCTTTGTTGAACCATTTATGGATCACTGGTCGGTGCAAGTGGCATACACCTACCTCTTAAATTTTGCGACAGTTATAATTTTATTCATATTAATTTTCGTTTTTTTACGATCCCCCTCCAAACCTCCCCCAAAGTTCCCTTGGCATTCCGCCTCATGTCACTGACCCCCTCTTAAATTGATTTTCTGGATCCGCCACTGGTAGGTGCCCCTTTTAAGCATTACACCTCCGCCCCTGCCTATTATGACTATAATTATTCTTTTTGCAATATTAGGCCTACTACCGCCCACCCGTGACCCTTCCACACACGCCAGCTTCACAGCCTTATTGTGACCCCTGATAGATTTGACACTGAATCCGCATCCGTATTAAACAATAAACACTCACAAATATATCTCCTGGCCCCAGTTTTTCGATTTCAATGAAGATATCCGGAGCACACTGTTCGTTGTCTTTAAGTTTCACCCGCTTCTGCGAAGAATCATTACTTGACTGTGTCTGAAAGATAAGTTAATAATGAATTATTTCTTGACTACCTCGTGTAGTTTGTGTGCAAGTTTGTGCGCATTAAGGCCCTGTTGTGTCTTAAGTAAGGATTTTGAAACTCTTACGCCCAGTGACCTTCCGTATACCAGAATAAAAATGTGCAAAATTCACATAACACAAAATTTCACAATGTCATCGAGTAAATAATGACATAAGGTTCTCTGTGGATAAGGACACTCCACAAGGATAAGCGATCTGATAAGAATGCTACACGTTGCTCGAGAAGTATATGCCCAAGTAAGTTAATAAAGAAAGCATGAGGTTATCTTGGTTAACAAACCGAACGCGAAGAACATTGTATGGTGTTAAAAGACCCTTGTCAGAATTATAAAACACATTGTATATTAAGCCTTATTTTAGAATTGTACTTTTACTATTTCGTTGAACTAAAGCGCAATGATACCAAGAAAAAGAGGAAAAATTATTTTGTCGCATTCTAATTCACCTATCTGTAGACAGAGTCAAAAAGATGTTTTAAAACAATAGAGACTGCTCCCATAAATAGGCATACCTAAGTGTATGATGGTTTTACATTTACCTTCAGCCCATCGACTGATGGGAGTAGTCTTCTCTCGTCAAACACGGCGTCTAGCACCTTCTTATGGTCCAATACGGACAACTTCGGGTGTAGTCTGTTGTGAACATTGTTCAGTTTCTCGTAGTGCTCGTTAATTTCTTGTCGTACTGAAACGAAAGACATTTCATAATATATATTATGTCGTACTCTTTTGTCCAGTATAATATTAATATCTAAGAAAATAACAATAAAACTTGGAGACGAGAAAATGGGATAACTTAATTATATTACGTGTAGGCCTATTGGTTTCTTGTGCCGAGAGTAAATAATATACCTTTTATTTAAAAAAAAAAGACGTTTTAAAATAAAATATTTCAGAGGTTTGTTTACTCATTATTTGATTCTTAGTTCTGATTTTATATAACATGCTTGGTACTTGCTGTTTTGAAAGAAAGAAATGTAAAACAAAGTTCTATTACTGTTCAGAATTTAACTTGAATGGAAAACTAATGCAACATACATTCGTGTTCTGACCGCATTTTGACTATTGGTATGGTCCGAGATCGTCTGAACTCGTTGATGGCTGGCACTGCTCGGATTATGCCTTGTCGTCGAACTCTTTTCGGAGACTGGTTTGATGACGGCGTCGGACTAGAACCTCCAGACATAGAGGGGTTTGAACGTGTTGGTGATGATCCTAATTAAAAGAGAGAGACTAACTAAAATTATATTTAACTAATAAATTGGCAAATAGTTGAGCAATAAACCATAATAAAAACACACACGCATATGCCCTTTTTGCACAGCTGTAGAAAACCTCCATCTATTAAGTACTGTATCTTGATTTCCTTATTTACTACCCCCTCCCCCTTTCCCCCAAAGTAATTTTAGGTTTGGTACGACTCTGAAAATGTTAGATTCGGATAGATTTAATACTCTGTGAGTTGGGTTGAGGTTCATCATGTTAACGGATAGTGTGTTTGCATCAATACTAACGTGACGAAGTAGACCTGGGTGACTGAGGTATGTGGACGTCTGATCTGCCTATGGAAGGTCTGACTGCTCGCAGAGACTTGAGCACGCGACACGACCCGGTCATGATGATATAGATCCAATCAGAGGAGTTGCTGTCCTTACACAGAACATAGTCACGTCTGGAAAGAAAATATACTTCAGTTATACCTATAAAGAAATATAAGGCACGTTTAAAATAATAATAATATTAAAAATAAAAACATGAAAATAAAAACATCGGTCGCATCTATAAAGAATATATATATTTGTTTTCGTCCTTCCTTCCAATGATGATAAATGAAATGAGATACAAATTGTAATTTTTTTCTTTAACTGTGCAACAGAAGCATGCAATCTTATTTCATTCACCCCGTCGGTGGGTCCATTGGGCTATTTCTCGTTCCAGCCTGTGCACCACGACTGATATATCAAACACCGTGGTACGTGCTACCCTGTCTACGGGATGACGCATATAAAAGATCCCTTGCTACTAATGGGAAAATGTAACAAGTTTCCTCTCTAAGACTATACGTCAAACATTGCCAATTTGACATTCAAAAGTGACATTCGATAGTTAATTAATCAATGTGCTCTTGTCGTGTCGTTAAACAAAACATTTTTTTTTTCATTTCATCCAATATGCCTTCCATTGTGTCCGGAGGGGATATAGCACTAAATAACAAGTAATACTAAAAATAGAAGACCTCAAGCTATGTTGACCTGTTAAGCGTTTGAAATTAATTAGCTCAGAAATAAATAACTTGTAGTAAATTCCATAGCATAAACAAAAGGCGTTCCCCGTAGTTAAGCTAAACTGAGTAATAATGACCCTGTTACATAAGCATTGTCCATATTATTATAACTACATGTTAATGATCATAATATAATTACTGATTTAATAACATAATTATTATAATTTTTATAAGTGGAACAGATTAAAACAAACGAAACAACTGTCTGACGTTTGTCAACAGACATAGGACAATATGGGCTGTTTATAAAAATCGAAAAACTATACGTTTTATAACCAAGTGTTTTTTTAATAGATCTATTAGAATATATTTACCTTACGTAAAGAAAAATACACGCCTTGGGGTTATTATGAGGTACAATTTCTGTCGGCCATCCTCGCAATATTTCCAGATTGCGTAGAAACGTCAGGTGTTCCGGGACTTTTCCACGTTCCGCTTTCATAAAGATTTCAATAAAATCTTCTCTGCCTACAGCCAATAGCTCCACACATCCTCGACACGTCACTGTTGCACTCCGCCTGGCTTGGTGCATCAAAGCCAACTCCTGAAAGTAAACCCTTAATTATTGCTGCCTGTCGTAAAAGAGTAGCCTATGTAGCGACAGCGGGTTTCCTCTAAAATAGTGTCAGAATGACCATATGTTTGACGTCCAATAGCTGATGATAAGATAAAAAAAATCAATGTGCTCTAGTGGCGTCGTTAAATAAAACAAAGTTTACTCTTTTTTTTCGAAATAATTTCTTAAACCTCTGATTATAGTCTTTTGACTTGTGTAACTAAATTGAGGCTCATATGCAATTTCGGGTACAATCTTAGTAACTTTCAGAAAGAACTATTATAACACCACTAAATTCAAAACCACTTATTAAGGTTCTTGGTATTTTGTTTTGTTTTGTTATATTCATAATATTTTGTTGAAATCTAGTAGTGAAATAAAGGTCCAAAATGTGTATTTTAGTCTATAATAGTACCTCCTGTTCATTTTCTTGATAACAAATTGTGTATTTTAGTCTATAATAGTACCTCCTGTTCATTTTTTGGATAACAAAATGTGTATTTTAGTCTATAATAGTACCTCCTGTTCATTTTCTTGATAACAAAAAGCTGCGTATGGATTCTACAAAGACTAACAAATTAAGAACAATAAAATATAATCAGAGGCTTATGAAACTGTCGTGATTTGGTGCATATAGGTGTATTTTACTCGTATTCTATTAAATATTCTAATATATTATTCTAAAATAAAAAACAGACAGTTCTTATGTGAACCACTTTCAGATGTGCAGCGAAGGTAGCACACGACTTCAGAATGAAAAGAACTAGCCCTACCCCCCCCCCCCCCCCCCACCCCTCCAACTACGGATTTGTCCAGTACAATACGCTGATACTTATTTACCCCGAAGCAATATCCTTTCTCCAGTATGTTGGCCGTGTGGACGTATTGTTCGCCTGTCACCTTGTCAGTGTTCAGTATCGTCACCACGGCTGAAAAGACAATTCTTCTGTATAGGATTGGTATACACATGTTTTCCAAAATAACACCATACACTAATACGAATTTATAATATATACTGGTGGAAAGAAATAAGGGATCGCATAAATTGTAATAGTAGATAGTCATTGCAACTAAATATCTTAATCCATAGTGTCAGGAATTTAACCATGTTATTGATATTCAATCCCATATTACTGATATTCAATCCCATATTACATCTTTCCTTTATGTACAGACACTTCTATTTTTTGTAGTGAATTATATATGGGCCCCGTTCCACGAAGCGATCTTAGCGCTACGATCAACTTAAGTGCTATGTTCGCTTCGTGGAACGGGATCCAGGGCCCCATTTTTCGAAGCGATCTTAGCGCTAAGATCTTATGCAGTATGCACTGAATGTGATCTTAGCGCTAAGATCTTATGCAGTATGCACTGAATGTGATCTTAGCGCTAAGATCTTATGCAGTATGCACTGAATGTGATCTTTGCACTAAGATACTTCAGGGAACGGGGCCCATGTTTATAATGCGTTCCCTTATTTCTTTCGATTAGTATATGTCTCCACGACTGACAAATAATAATCCAGTAATGCTATGTTGTGTACTGTTTAAACAAAAAGGTTAAATTACGGAAAGTTAGTACAGTGTCGTGAGGTTGTGGTAGCCATCCAATTAAGGCCCAAGCCCCAATGGAAGTTTTTTTGTGTTTTTTTCACCTTCCCCATGACCGTGTTTTGCTTATATAACTGTCCCAAGGCCCGATTTTAGCTGTCTACGATCCTTATTGTGGTAATGAAATTGAGAGTTTTGATGTTGGGTTTGTAGTTGGGTTTGTATTTAGCATTAATAAAAAAAAAAGAGTTAGAGATGGAAGCAAGATGGCAGCTGCCAATGCACCATTTTAAGAAGTCTCATTTAACTTAATATAATATGGCTCAAATGGTATGAATATTATGTTCAAGATTCATGTCTTTGTCAGCGATAATATCCTAAGATTAAATATTAGACAATCTAGCTAGGTTACCATTAGCATATTCAAATTATTTGCAGCGACTTACAATTATGATACATATCAGAAATAAATCAAGAGATGAACATGATGTGGATACGTCTATAAAGCAACCACATGGAAGCTTATTGGATACCATATTAAAGTGCCTATATCCAACTGAGGTTCAAGCACGTCTCTCCCGGGCACAATATCTGACTTCGCCAGTGAATGGGTCCGGGACAGAAGGGTGGGATAGAATCACGTAGAAGTACCACGTGAAACCTTATAAAACAATAATACACCGCAGTGTGTAACAGTTACCTGTCCCTGATAGAATCATGTAGAAGTTGTCTGCAATTTGACCTTGTCGGATGATTACCCGACCTGCTTCAAACCTAAACAGAAAACAACATTCATGTAATATGTCTTATGTTACTAATAAAATTGAAGGTCAGCTTAATGAATATGTCACCTTCATTAGTGGGTTTGTTTTTATATTTAAGGCACAGAAAGAATAATGATTTATTTTTGAGGCCATTCAACAATTTTGTAACACAAACCCAGGCGATTTTTAACCCACCCACTCATCCAGTAATCAATAACATATCTAATTCATACTTCACACGTTTTGATATAGTTTAAAATTTATTCGTATTTCACACGTTTCAATTCAAGTCGCACGTTATGTAAATAACACCATAAACATGTTTTGAACAACAAAATCAGACGATCTTGAATCCATCTAGTAATCAGTAATATATCTAATTCATAATGCACACGTTTTAATATATTTTAAGATTTCACATGTTTCAATTCATATATCTCACAAGTCAGTAACACAATAAACCTGTTTTGACCAACATACAACAACTATTCTACTTACTGTTCATACCAGCCGACTCGAACAAGGGACTTCTGCATCTTGAGGGGGAATTCACAAAACGGCTCCACCGTCTGCTGTAGTGACGTCATAGCCACGTGACGGTCTTCCTTCGTCCGATCAACCGGCTCCATGCACAGTATTTTTCTAGCCTCATTACTGATCCGAGTCTAAGTTTAGAGAAATACGAAAACAAATATTAACATTTGAAAACATAAATGGCATTTGGCAGTCCAGCATATGTTTATATTTATTTGTTTGCATTACCATAGTTTGACACCCAATAGCCGATGTGTTTTTCGTGCTGGGGTGTCGTTAAACATTCATACATTCATTCATTCGAGCATATGATTCACTAAACTCGCAACGTTAAAATCTTGCAGTGCAATGCAAATAAGAAACTTATAAGGACGATGCAAATTGTTTAATTTAAGCGGCTCCAGGAACATAACCACTCGGCCACCAGATCATTCACAAAAATAAAAGCAAACGAATGTGGTTATTACAAAGTATGAATTGAAAGAAAATAAAAATGAGATAATACTGAGTAAAATTAAAATAAAGCGTCTGTTTCCAGGACTAGATTTAGACCTGGGGGGGGGGGGGGGGGGGGGGGCACTTCAGTTTCGAGGGCCCCTCAACATAGAAATTAAATTACATGACAAATAAAATAAAATGAACTAATTTTCGGGGGGGGGGGGGGTCTGGCAGGGGGCCCGGGTCAATTGCCCCCTTATAAATCCGGCACTGTCTGTTTCATAAATCATGACCAAAGAGGCTGAGGCGGGAGGCATCATAATTGTTATATTATGCTTGTTGAGTCTGCCGCACTTACCTCATATATATACATACATACTTGATTTGAATATTTTTATTTATTTTGTGGGTGATGGGTATATCAGGGCCTGTTGCTAGGATTTTTTGTTTGGAGGGGGGGGGGGCGCAACTGAGTAGTTAATAGTCTAAAACTCCTTTTCTATCATGCTTTCCGATTTTTTTCGGGGGGGGGGGGGGGGGGGAACTGACCCCCATGCCCCCATGCTAGCTACGGCCCTGTATATATAAAACAAATTGCCTTCCTACATGTGATCGATTCTGGAACGGTTCCTATAAAATTAGCGAACAACCAAATCTGATTTGATTTGTCTGGGTTTTTTTTTCCATTTTGAATGCGTTAAAGGAACCCACAGGTAAGGTTTTTGTGTATATTCAACCATATATAATGCATATAATTATTGATTAATATGAACAAGTATATAGGTATATTCATTTAATAAAATGGTAAAACTGTGACGGCCATTATATGTAGGCCTACAATGGGCGCAGCCATATTTTCCCTTGCTGTAAATACGCCCTTCTGGAGAGCATGTAGTCATGTGGTACAAAACGCATCACTTTAGATAATGAACACTGATTGCTGTAGATTATGCAGTCAAGGGTGGTTTGATTGATTTAATGAAATGTCATCTGAACACGGGACAACTTTGTCTTTGTTCAGATCTGCCAACGAAGATCTCCACGGCAGAAGGGCCAGTAAGGTTTAATTTTAATTAAAATTGAAATTGCTTGCCTTTTGCTACAGTGTGTTTTTCTCTCTTAAGTTTACCCACACCTTTAATCATCTGTATGTACACACATTACCATTAGTTTCAATTATAAATGTAATAAAACACAATATAAAGTTAGATATGTGAGCATGAATGATAACTTACAAATTAGAATTATAAAAACCAAATATTACTTAGCATTTGGATTTATAAACATATATAATAATATCTTTCCTCGGTGTAAATTACGTACATTAGTAAATAGGTCTATAGTGTTGACCATACCTCTTTATTAAGTTTGTATTCTGTAGGGTCAAAGGTCAGACCAAGTTCTTCATATTCTGTACGGTGTAGCCCCAAGTGGTCATATACGATCGCCCAAGGCAGAAACTTCCAATTCTTTTCCACAGGTCGCTGTCTTTGACTGAAATATTATTATTAAATTAACCAGTTACAGAACATAATATTATTCTATGACAACTTTACAATAATTTAT
This sequence comes from Gigantopelta aegis, assembly GCF_016097555.1. NCBI lineage: Eukaryota > Metazoa > Mollusca > Gastropoda > Neomphalida > Peltospiridae > Gigantopelta > Gigantopelta aegis. The sequence goes on from NC_054704.1 coordinate 20,848,126, forward strand.
TTTCAAAATTACAAAGAATTTAAACTTTGTTTTAGATTGCTAACATTATCTTAATGTATCGTAGACCTCATCTTCATAAATCAAGGCTAATATTCGTTCCTCGTATTCAGCCTTGATACATGTAGTCAAGATTACTGATATCCACTACTAGCGTCCTCTATTGGAAGAACATTTGTAACACCGATTATGTCCCTTACACGATGACATCGCTGACCAATCACAGCATCGGTAACATGTGACAATCTTGAAAGCAATATCAAAAATTAACCGCCGGACGCATCCAATGAAATTTAAGCATTTTGTGGCACGATTTCTTGACGACATGTATCAAGGCTGAATACGAGGAACGAATATTAGCCTTGATTTATGAAGATGCGTAGACCTTAGACTCTAGTAGTTTATGTCCTAAATTAAAACGTAAATACCTGTTAAACTATGATAATCAAGAACAAGAATATTTACATTTTTTATGAAAGTATTTATGTATGTATGGATGGATGGATGTATATTTTATTTAAAACATATTTATTGCATATAATGTATATATGAGCACAGGTTGTATTACCCATATGGGCAGAGGGAAGTGGGGAAAGAAAAAACCCAGTTCTTCCCCTAGATACGTTTTGACGTCATAATCAGTGTTAACTATAGGCTTTGACGTCACAACTGTTAGGCAACAACAAACAACCATAACTATTTTTTTTATCCATGTCATCAACTAACATACGTCATCAGCGATGCGTACGTCACAGCTATGACGCAACGCTGTCTCTTGTTCTCAACTTGCAAACTTGTTTTCAATAACAGTATTGTTTGAAAATCCTCCATAAAATGATAAAGATTGATAATGGGTAATAAATAGAATACCCAACTTGCTATTTGGCAATACCGTTTATATTGCACTCATGAATTGATGGTGTCCTTCCCGAGCCAAAGGCAAGATAAATGTTATTGCCTCGTAACTCGTTGAGTATTCTCTAAATCCAACATACGAGTCCCTCTCCCGTGTGTGTATGTATGTATGTATGTATTGATGTATGAATATCTATATATTGTATGCATATCGAGGTTGACTGTTACATACATAGATATTAACGCACTGGCGTAGGGGATAATTAAATCCTTTCTGGCCTCACAAATTGCTGGGACTCGAACCTATGGCACCGAATCGCCCGCAACTTTGCAGACTTGCCACGATACCTTTTGAGCTATTGAGGAATCCATAAAAAGGATGTTATTTAACTCAACTATATGCATGGGGTTTACAAGTTACGCGGTCGATCCCGCTTACGTGCACGAAACAGTGGGTAGACCTGGCACTGGATAGTATGTATTGATGTATAAATATTTATATATTATATGTATATTGGGTTTGAATATTACATACATAGATATTAACGCAATGGCTCAGGGGATAATTAAATCCTTTCTGGCCTCACAAATTGTCCCGTGCCGTTGCTGGGACTCGAACTTATGGCACCGAATCGCCCGCAACTTTGCAGACTTGCCACGATACCTTTTGAGCTATTGAGACATCCATAAAAAGGATGCTCTTTAACTCAACTATATGCATGGGGTCTACAAGTTACGCGGTCGATCCCGCTTACGTGCATGAAACAGTGGGCTGACCTGGCACTGGCTAGTATGTATGTATGTATATATGTATGTATTGATGTATGTGTGTGTATGTATGTGTGTGTATGTATGTGTGTGTATATGTGTGTGTATTGTATATATGTATGTATGTATATATGTATGTATGTATGTATTGATGTATGAATATCTATATATTGTATGTATGTCGAGGTTGACTATTACATACATAGATATTAACGCACTGGCGCAGGGGATAATTAAATCCTTTCTGGCCTCACAAATTGTCCCATGCCGTTGCTGGCACTCGAACCTGTGGCACCGATTCGCCCGCAAATTGCAAGACTAACCACGATACGCTCTGAGCTATCGAAGCTTCCATAAAAAGGAAGTTCTTTAACTCAACCATATGCATGGGGCCTACAATCTACGCCGTCGATCCCGCTTACGTGCATGAAACAGTGGGCAGACCTGGCACTGGCTAGTATGTATTGATGTATGAATATCTATATATTGTATGTATGTCAAGGTTGACTATTACATACATAGATATTAACGCACTGGCGCAGGGGATAATTAAATCCTTTCTGGCCTCACAAATTGTCCCATGCCGTTGCTGGGACTCGAACCTGTGGCACCGATTCGCCCGCAAATTGCAAGACTAACCATGATACGCTCTGAGCTATCGAAGCTTCCATGAAAAGGAAGTTCTTTAACTCAACCATATGCATGGGGCCTACAATCTACGCGGTCGATCCCGCTTACGTGCATGAAATGTATGTATTGTATGTGTGTGTATGTATGTGTATGTGTGTGTATGTATGTATGTACGTATATATGTATGTATTGTATATGTATTGTATGTATGTAATATGCATGTATGTATACATCTGTGTGTATGTATGTGTACGTACGTTCGTAGGTACGTCCGTAAGAGCATGCATACTTGTTTACTCATTCAGAAACCAACTCACCGTAGTGTTGATACTAATCTCAACATGTTAATAACTGTTCTGGCCATTCTCCTAAACCGGTCCACTAACTGTAAAGAAATATTTCCAATATTAATCAATTGCTGAAATAAATTCCTACTAAAGCTATATATGACTGTTTCCATTTTTTATGTGTTTAATAAATGTTTTTTACAAAGGAATTTATGTTCATGGTTATATCTAATTAAGCTTTGAAGAAACACACCACCTACCTGGACTCTCTTTTCATAAAAGAAGTTAATGGTTAACTAGGCCAAAAAGTGTGTTTCATAGAATGTAAAACAAATATAGGTAGGGCTCGGTAGGTTTTTTTTTTTTTTTTTTTGGGGGGGGGGGGGGGGGGAGGAGGTTTTTTTTTTTTTTTGGTACTACATTTACCCTTCCAGGTCCACATAAAATATTACGTACGTACTCTTTTCACAACAACAAAAAGAGAAACCCTTCTACTGAGCTGTACATTGAGTTGGAGTTGGTGATGGAGTAGGAACCTAGCACTTACAAGCTTTAAATTCGATGGCTTATTTTCAACTTGATTTTTGTGCTTACATCCAATTAAGGTTCAAGTACGCTGTCCTGGAATCACACATCGGCTGCAGGCCCGTAGGAACGACTTTGGGAGTGGCGAGCACTGACGGATCGGGTAAAAATTCTATATCAGATTTTGGTTACAATGGCAAACATTAATGTGTAAAAAAAAAAAAAAAGCTCACAAGTGGGGAGCACGTGCTCCCCCCGGTTCCTACGGCTATCTAAACTAGCTGTTCAGGAAAGTGAATTAATGGTTGTTAAAATGAGTTCGTGTAATGGTCTTACGCCTCCCCCTTATTCCCTGAAACTCATTTTCGATGGTAGTCGAACCCAGTACCTATCAACCTTTAACCACATTAAGACATTAAGAGCCGGTAACAAGTACAATGCACTAATATGATAGTTTGACGTAAAAAAAACTATTTACAGAAAACTCACACGTTCGTCATTGTAAGCATTGATAACTTTTTGTAACTCCTGGTGAAAATATTCCGAGGTTATGCTCTTCTTCAGGGACTCATTGGGGTCTAATTTCAAAGACCTTGGCGAATCGTTCAACACATCGTCTTGTAGCAAGAACACCTCTTCCAACAAATCCTTCTTAGAAATGGACCGAATCAACTGGACCTTGGCCTCGTCCGGCAAACTTATGTTCATTAGGATCTCTTCGATTTCGTTTCCTATGGAGACAGTTATCGGTATCATTGGCCTGGCAGCATTGGCGGCACGGCAGCCAGAGCGGGTTCTGTGGAGTTTTGCTTTCGTGGTCTTCGACTTTCGCTTCTGCCAGTTGTACGGCTTATCTTCGTTGATGTCCGTCATGACAAGGAATGCCTCCATCACCTCCTGTCGAGATGGACCAGCCCCCTGCAGGCTTTTTATCTTACACTCCCTGCTTTTGTGGCGTTCGTTATAGTCCCACTGAGTACCCGCGCCGTTCCTTGTGCCATCTTTTGAAAGTATGACTATTATTCTCTCCATCGAACTGGTTGAGTCGTTTTTGGTAGGGGGGGGGGGGGGGGGGGGGGGGGTGTTCTAGGTGGGGGTTTTGTAATTCTTATTTTTTACTTAAAGCTTGGACAATATGAAAAACATAAAAATAGTTTGGTGTATGTGACATTTTCATAATATTACAGCGAGGATGTTTCTCAGTTCTTAGACAAAATTCAAAGTTTATATTTTAAGATTCTACGTTCATGATGTATTTTATATATATATATATATATATATATATATATATATATATATATATTAACCAGAACATCGAATCTGAAATTACTGTAGGAATACACAGATCAGACTTATAATTTGTTGTCTTGCTAAGTCCTGAGAAATGTTTTTGTCCACCTGTATCAAATCGCTTATGAATAAAAACCGAGTCAAGAATGAAAACGAAACACGTGTCTAGATGTACTCCGCACAAAATCTCCTTCCATTACACGTGTCAATGAAATAAATGTTCATGTTTCTCCTCAGAAAATCCACAATGAAAAAACAAGAACAACAAAAAACACAGACCCAGAAAAACAATAGTGATCTTTATAGGTCGTGTTCAGAAGATTAGTCTTAATCCAGTATTAACATTATCAGACGGAACTCGATGAGAGGTACCCTGCTGTCTCTAAGACACCGCTGTTAGTGTGTCATTGACAAGAGCGATACACTAGCAATTTATAAGGCCAATATCCGATTAAAAATTTCTTTTCACGACAACGAAGCCGTGTACAGAGAAACAGTCGGTGCCATTCAGGGCTTGTAAAGGGCAAAACCTGTGTGTATTGGTGACGCATTCTGTTACAAAGAACCAACGAAAAGCGTTTTGTTTGGGCTACCTTTCGTGTCAGTTTTTGTGTACGAGAATGAATGCCACCAATTCCGTTAACTATGGTCTACTTTTATATATCTGCGTCAATTATGGGCACTTAACAAACGCAGTGTTGAATAGTTTAAGTTATTTACACCCATACGACTAATCTGTGAATAACCAAGGAATGTGTTGTAACGCTATTACTATTGCCTACGCGATTCAAGCAAAGTAAATAGGCTAATTATGATACGCAAATTAGTTATTTTGATGTACACCATACACAACAATATATGATCGTTAACTTATTTACAAAATGCAATATCATGTGTCTTGTCTCCACTCCGTTAATTTTAGAGTGAATTGTTGTGTGCAACTAAATTAATTTTAATATTTTCTTTTTAAAGGATAACTTAAACTTAGCATATAACAACTTCTGTGCCTTCTCCTAATATTAATTTTCATTACAATTTCAGTAAATATTTGAACACTCTTCACACAACCTTTGTTTTAACAAATTATGAATTTCATTAAACTGTCCTGAACCGATACATCTTTTGACGACGACTTCTGAGTTAATAAATCTGAATCAAAGTGGAATTCTGACTGGATGGACTTGTTAGTTTCATTATACAATCAGTTAAGACTGGCGTTTGGATGAATCGGGTTTACATGACGATTTAGAACACCGGTAGATTGAAAGTGGGGTTGGGCGTGGTATTACGAAACGAGTCAACAATTTACGTTGGTATCCAATGTAACAAACGGGGACAGTCTTGGTAGATATCTGTGATAGAAAGATACACAATGTAACAAATGGGGACAGTCTGGGTAGATATCTGTGATAGAAAGGAAATCGTAACCAGTGGGTGCAGTTTCATAGCTAAACAATTAACTAGCGAGGGTGGGTGATTTGGGGCAGTTTCAGCGCAACAATACAAAGATTCCCTTTTTTAGTATGTTGGATCGGATGGATCAACCAATTAACGTGCCGATATCAAATTAAGGTTCAAGTACGTCTACTGTTGGCAAAAACATCTGACTTCGCCAATGACTGAGTTCAAAGCTGAAGCAGGGTGGTGTACATTTGAGGTGGGCAGATTTTGGGATAAGTTTTCTTTTAGTGAAATACTAAAATGTACATGACCGGTATTGAAAACATTAAGACCAAACAAAAAATAATTGAATGCTCTGCTAAATGGTTTTGTGAGGTTTGTATTAGAAATGCTGTCAACCTAAAGTGCATCGGATTATTTACAATTTTTTTTTTTAATTTAAAAAATAAATAAATAAAAATAAGCAGAAATTTTTGACAGATGGCCAAATCAATTTTAAGTCCAATTAAGTGTAGTGATGTTTTTGTTTAGATTGAAAAGATCTTAGTTTACTGTGCGCTGACTACTGGTATTATGTTTTCACTGCCTCCTAGTTATTTTAGGCACGTGCTTCATGGTCACTGTATAATGAATCATGTTTTTGAGGTGGGACATTGCATACAATACAACTCTATTTACGTGCACGTTCGTGTTATTCTAACAACAACAACAGCACCACCATCAAAACCCAACATGGTATTATTGCAACAGGGAACACCTTTGCATACTTCAGACGGTATAGTGTAGTATTCATGTCGGATTGTTTGATTATGAATAACGTTGCTTTCTTTTCTCTGTTTTTGCCAATTCAACAGGACACGTGCTGGTTTTGATTATAGATCTGTGTAGTAACTTCACATAAACTCAGCGTGGAATAGGTCAAGCATAACAAGCGAACATAACAACAAACATTAGGAATCAAGGAAAAACACTGAAGATATCAGTAACGGATATAGGAGGTATTCGGCCCTCTTCTTTAGTTTATGATTAAAAAGTTAAAATTTGTTCACTAAAATGTAATATCACTGGGGAGTGGAAAGCCATTGAACATTATGTACCATACTGCCACTGAATGTAGCATTGACTGGGGAGTGGAAAGCCATTGAACATTATGTACCATACCGCCACTGAATGTAATACTGACTGGGGAGTGGAAAGCCATTGAACATTATGTACCATACCGCCACTGAATGTAGCATTGACTGGGGAGTGGAAAGCCACTGAACATTATGTACCATACCGCCACTGAATGTAGCATTGACTGGGGAGTGGAAAGCCACTGAACATTATGTACCATACCGCCACTGAATGTAGCATTGACTGGGGAGTGGAAAACCATTGAACATTATGTACCATACCGCCACTGAATGTAGCATTGACTGGGGAGTGGAAAGCCATTGAACATTATGTACCATACCGCCACTGAATGTAATACTGACTGGGGAGTGGAAAGCCATTGAACATTATGTACCATACCGCCACTGAATGTAATACTGACTGGGGAGTGGAAAGCCAATGAACATTATGTACCATACCGCCACTGAATGTAGCATTGACTGGGGAGTGGAAAGCCATTGAACATTATGTACCATACCGCCACTGAATGTAATATTACTGGAGAGTGGAAAGCCATTGAACATTATGTACCATACCGCCACTGAATGTAATACTGACTGGGGAGTGGAAAGCCATTGAACATTATGTACCATACCGCCACGGAATGTAGCATTCACTGGGGAGTGGAAAGCCATTGAACATTATGTACCATACCGCCACTGAATGTAGCATTGACTGGGGAGTGGAAAGCCATTGAACATTATGTACCATACCGCCACTGAATGTAATACTGACTGGGGAGTGGAAAGCCATTGAACATTATGTACCATACCGCCACTGAATGTAATATTGACTGGGGAGTGGAAAGCCATTGAACATTATGTACCATACCGCCACTGAATGTAATACTGACTGGGGAGTGGAAAGCCATTGAGCATTATGTACCATACCGCCACTGAATGTAGCACTGACTGGGGAGTGGAAAGCCAATGAACATTATGTACCATACCGCCACTGAATGTAATATTACTGGTGAGTGAAAGCCATTGAACATTATGTACCATACCGCCACCGAATGTAGCATTGACTGGTGAGTGGAAAGCCACTGAACATTATGTACCATACCGCCACTGAATGAAATAATACTGGTGCGTGGAAAGCCATTGAACATTATGTACCATACCGCCACTGAATGTAGCATTGACTGGGGAGTGGAAAGCCACTGAATATTATGTACCATACCGCCACGAAATATAATACTGACTGGGGAGTGGAAAGCCATTGAACATTATGTATCATACCGCCACTGAATGTAGCATTGACTGGAGAGTGGAAAGCCACTGAACATTATGTACCATACCGCCACTGAATGTAATACTGACTGGGGAGTGGAAAGCCATTGAACATTATGTACCATACCGCCACTGAATGTAGCACTGACTGGGGAGTGGAAAGCCATTGAACATCATGTATCATACCGCCACTGAATGTAGCATTGACTGGTGAGTGGAAAGCCATTGAACATTATGTATCATACCGCCACTGAATGTAGCATTGACTGGGGAGTGGAAAGCCATTGAACATTATGTACCATACCGCCACTGAATGTAGCACTGACTGGGGAGTGGAAAGCCATTGAACATTATGTACCATACCGCCACTGAATGTAATACTGACTGAGGTGTGGAAAGCCAATGAACATTATGTACCATACCGCCACTGAATGTAATACTGACTGGGGAGTGGAAAGCCATTGAACATTATGTACCATACCGCCACTGAATGTAATACTGACTGGGGTGTGGAAAGCCATTGGACATTATGTACCATACCGCCACTGAATGTAATATTACTGGTGAGTGGAAAGCCATTGAACATTATGTACCATACCGCCACTGAATGTAATACTGACTGAGGTGTGGAAAGCCATTGGACATTATGTACCATACCGCCACTGAATGTAATATTACTGGGGTGTGGAAAGCCATTGGACATTATGTACCATACCGCCACTGAATGTAGCAATGACTGGGGAGTGGAAAGCCATTGAACATTATGTACCATACCGCCACTGAATGTAGCATTGACTGGGGAGTGGAAAGCCACTGAACATTATGTACCATACCGCCACTGAATGTAATACTGACTGGGGAGTGGAAAGCCATTGAACATTATGTACCATACCGCCACTGAATGTAATACTGACTGGGGTGTGGAAAGCCATTGGACATTATGTACCATACCGCCACTGAATGTAATACTGACTGGGGAGTGGAAAGCCATTGGACATTATGTACCATACCGCCACTGAATGTAGCACTGACTGGGGAGTGGAAAGCCATTGAACATTATGTACCATACCGCCACTGAATGTAATACTGACTGGGGTGTGGAAAGCCATTGGACATTATGTACCATACCGCCACTGAATGTAATATTGACTGGGGTGTGGAAAGCCATTGAACATTATGTACCATACCGCCACTGAATGTAATATTACTGGGGAGTGGAAAGCCATTGAACATTATGTACCATACCGCCACTGAATGTAGCATTGACTGGGGAGTGGAAAGCCATTGAACATTATGTACCATACCGCCACTGAATGTAATACTGACTGGGGAGTGGAAAGCCATTGGACATTATGTACCATACCGCCACTGAATGTAATATTGACTGGGGTGTGGAAAGCCATTGAACATTATGTACCATACCGCCACTGAATGTAATATTACTGGGGAGTGGAAAGCCATTGAACATTATGTACCATACCGCCACTGAATGTAGCATTGACTGGGGAGTGGAAAGCCATTGAACATTATGTACCATACCGCCACTGAATGTAATACTGACTGAGGTGTGGAAAGCCATTGAACATTATGTACCATACCGCCACTGAATGTAATATTACTGGTGAGTGGAAAGCCATTGAACATTATGTACCATACCGCCACTGAATGTAATATTACTGGGGAGTGGAAAGCCATTGAACATTATGTACCATACCGCCACTGAATGTAATATTACTGGGGAGTGGAAAGCCACTGAACATTATGTACCATACCGCCACTGAATGTAATACTGACTGGGGAGTGGAAAGCCATTGAACATTATGTACCATACCGCCACTGAATGTAGCATTGACTGGGGAGTGGAAAGCCACTGAACATTATGTACCATACCGCCACTGAATGTAATATTACTGGGGAGTGGAAAGCCACTGAACATTATGTACCATACCGCCACTGAATGTAGCATTGACTGGTGAGTGGAAAGCCATTGAACATTATGTACCATACCGCCACTGAATGTAATACTGACTGGAGAGTGGAAAGCCATTGAACATTATGTATCATACCGCCACTGAATGTAATACTGACTGGAGAGTGGAAAGCCACTGAATATTATGTACCATACCGCCACTGAATGTAATACTGACTGGGGAGTGGAAAGCCATTGAACATTATGTACCATACCGCCACTGAATGTAGCATTGACTGGGGAGTGGAAAGCCATTGAACATTATGTACCATACCGCCACTGAATGTAATATTACTGGTGAGTGGAAAGCCATTGAACATTATGTACCATACCGCCACTGAATGTAATATTACTGGGGAGTGGAAAGCCACTGAACATTATGTACCATACCGCCACTGAATGTAATACTGACTGGGGAGTGGAAAGCCATTGAACATTATGTACCATACCGCCACTGAACATTATGTACCATACCGCACTGAATGACTGGGGAGTGGAAAGCCATTGAACATTATGTACCATACCGCCACTGAATGTAATATTACTGGTGAGTGGAAAGCCATTGAACATTATGTACCATACCGCCACTGAATGTAATACTGACTGGGGAGTGGAAAGCCATTGAACATTATGTACCATACCGCCACTGAATGTAGCATTCACTGGGGAGTGGAAAGCCATTGAACATTATGTACCATACCGCCACTGAATGTAGCATTGACTGGGGAGTGGAAAGCCATTGAACATTATGTACCATACCGCCACTGAATGTAATATTGACTGGGGAGTGGAAAGCCATTGAACATTATGTACCATACCGCCACTGAATGTAATATTGACTGGGGAGTGGAAAGCCATTGAACATTATGTACCATACCGCCACTGAATGTAGCATTGACTGGGGAGTGGAAAGCCATTGAACATTATGTACCATACCGCCACTGAATGTAGCACTGACTGGGGAGTGGAAAGCCAATGAACATTATGTACCATACCGCCACTGAATGTAATATTACTGGTGAGTGGAAAGCCATTGAACATTATGTACCATACCGCCACTGAATGTAGCATTGACTGGGGAGTGGAAAGCCACTGAACATTATGTACCATACCGCCACTGAATGTAATATTGACTGGGGAGTGGAAAGCCATTGAACATTATGTACCATACCGCCACTGAATGTAGCATTGACTGGGGAGTGGAAAGCCACTGAACATTATGTACCATACCGCCACTGAATGTAATATTGACTGGGGAGTGGAAAGCCATTGAACATTATGTACCATACCGCCACTGAATGTAGCATTGACTGGACTGGGGAGTGGAAAGCCACTGAACATTATGTACCATACCGCCACTGAATGTAATATTGACTGGGGAGTGGAAAGCCATTGAACATTATGTACCATACCGCCACTGAATGTAGCACTGACTGGGGTGTGGAAAGCCACTGAACATTATGTACCATACCGCCACTGAATGTAGCATTGACTGGGGAGTGGAAAGCCATTGAACATTATGTACCATACCGCCACTGAATGTAGCATTGACTGGGGAGTGGAAAGCCATTGAACATTATGTACCATACCGCCACTGAATGTAGCACTGACTGGGGTGTGGAAAGCCACTGAACATTATGTACCATACCGCCACTGAATGTAATATTGACTGGGGTGTGGAAAGCCATTGAACATTATGTACCATACCGCCACTGAATGTAATATTGACTGGGGAGTGGAAAGCCATTGAACATTATGTACCATACCGCCACTGAATGTAATATTGACTGGGGAGTGGAAAGCCATTGAACATTATGTACCATACCGCCACTGAATGTAATATTACTGGGGAGTGGAAAGCCATTGAACATTATGTACCATACCGCCACTGAATGTAATACTGACTGGGGTGTGGAAAGCCATTGAACATTATGTACCATACCGCCACTGAATGTAATATTACTGGGGAGTGGAAAGCCATTGAACATTATGTACCATACCGCCACTGAATGTAGCATTGACTGGGGAGTGGAAAGCCATTGAACATTATGTACCATACCGCCACTGAATGTAGCACTGACTGGGGAGTGGAAAGCCACTGAACATTATGTACCATACCGCCACTGAATGTAATACTGACTGAGGTGTGGAAAGCCATTGAACATTATGTACCATACCGCCACTGAATGTAATATTACTGGGGAGTGGAAAGCCATTGAACATTATGTACCATACCGCCACTGAATGTAGCATTGACTGGGGAGTGGAAAACCATTGAACATTATGTACCATACCGCCACTGAATGTAGCATTGACTGGGGAGTGGAAAGCCACTGAACATTATGTACCATACCGCCACTGAATGTAGCACTGACTGGGGTGTGGAAAGCCATTGGACATTATGTACCATACCGCCACTGAATGTAGCATTGACTGGGGTGTGGAAAGCCATTGAACATTATGTACCATACCGCCACTGAATGTAGCACTGACTGGGGTGTGGAAAGCCACTGAACATTATGTACCATACCGCCACTGAATGTAATATTGACTGGGGAGTGGAAAGCCATTGAACATTATGTACCATACCGCCACTGAATGTAATATTGACTGGGGAGTGGAAAGCCATTGGACATTATGTACCATACCGCCACTGAATGTAATATTGACTGGGGAGTGGAAAGCCACTGAACATTATGTACCATACCGCCACTGAATGTAATATTGACTGGGGAGTGGAAAGCCATTGAACATTATGTACCATACCGCCACTGAATGTAGCACTGACTGGGGTGTGGAAAGCCACTGAACATTATGTACCATACCGCCACTGAATGTAATATTACTGGGGAGTGGAAAGCCACTGAACATTATGTACCATACCGCCACGGAATGTAATATTGACGTGGGAGTGGAAAACCATTGAACATTATGTACCATACCGCCACTGAATGTAGCACTGACTGGGGAGTGGAAAGCCATTGAACATTATGTATCATACCGCCACTGAATGTAGCATTGACTGGAGAGTGGAAAACCATTGAACATTATGTACCATACCGCCACTGAATGTAATACTGACTCGGGAGTGGAAAGCCATTGAACATTATGTACCATACCGCCACTGAATGTAATACTGACTGAGGTGTGGAAAGCCATTGAACATTATGTACCATACCGCCACTGAATGTAATATTACTGGTGAGTGGAAAGCCATTGAACATTATGTACCATACCGCCACTGAATGTAGCATTGACTGGGGAGTGGAAAGCCATTGAACATTATGTACCATACCGCCACTGAATGTAGCATTGACTGGGGAGTGGAAAGCCATTGAACATTATGTACCATACCGTCACTGAATGTAGCATTGACTGGGGAGTGGAAAGCCATTGAACATTATGTACCATACCGCCACTGAATGTAGCATTGACTGGGGAGTGGAAAGCCATTGAACATTATGTACCATACTGCCACTGAATGTAGCATTGACTGGGGAGTGGAAAGCCATTGAACATTATGTACCATACCGCCACTGAATGTAGCGTTGACTGGGGAGTGGAAAGCCAGTGAACATTATGTACCATACCGCCACTGAATGTAATACTGACTGGGGTGTGGAAAGCCATTGGACATTATGTACCATACCGCCACTGAATGTAGCATTGACTGGGGAGTGGAAAGCCATTGAACATTATGTACCATACCGCCACTGAATGTAGCATTGACTGGGGAGTGGAAAGCTATTGAACATTATGTATCATACCGCCACTGAATGTAGCACTGACTGGGGAGTGGAAAGCCATTGAACATTATGTACCATACCGCCACTGAATGTAATACTGACTGGGGTGTGGAAAGCCATTGAACATTATGTATCATACCGCCACTGAATGTAGCACTGACTGGGGAGTGGAAAGCCATTGAACATTATGTACCATACCGCCACTGAATGTAGCACTGACTGGGGTGTGGAAAGCCATTGAACATTATGTACCATACCGCCACTGAATGTAATACTGACTGGGGAGTGGAAAGCCATTGAACATTATGTATCATACTGCCACTGAATGTAGCATTGACTGGGGTGTGGAAAGCCATTGAACATTATGTATCATACTGCCACTGAATGTAGCACTGACTGGGGAGTGGAAAGCCATTGAACATTATGTACCATACCGCCACTGAATGTAATACTGACTGGGGTGTGGAAAGCCATTGGACATTATGTACCATACCGCCACTGAATGTAATACTGACTGGGGTGTGGAAAGCCATTGGACATTATGTACCAATATAGTAATATTACATTATCTTGATTTGAAACAGGACCAACGCAAGCCAAGGTTAGTTTAAATGTTGACGTGTTTGTGTGCGTGTGGGGATTAAACACGAATTGGTTGATATGCGACGTTCTCTAATATTGGACAATTCTTTGGTGTACCATGTAAATGCATTTGCACTGCAGCCCAATAACAGTTTCTAAGATTATGAAACAAGAAAGCCACTGACGTGATCTATTGTGTCATTGCAACACTATCTTACTTTACCTCGTTGGAATAAATGGGACTTTCGTGCAAGTTATTAAACGTATCTTATACCAATGGACAGGCTAGTTTAATTAAAACCAGTCACTAGAACGCAACAGTATTCACGAATGACAAAAGGTTACTGCAAGTTGCAAACGTTTCAGTTAATCCTTTATCTTTTGATACATTTTTTGTATGTAAAACAATATTTATGTACAAGTCCTAACACACCAGTAGTATTCAGTTTTTGTATGAAACATAGTTAAGCAGAAATAGCAAACTACATTTAGACACAGTAAATATTCGCTGATATAAAACACCGACTGTCACATTTAGTTACAATGAGTACAATCTAACGCATATACACGAACATCAGGAAGGAAATGTTTTATTTAACGACGCACTCAACACATTTTATTTGCGGTTATATGGGCTACTTTTTCGATTAGCAGCAACGGATCTTTTATATGCACCATACCACAGATAGGATATCACATACCACGGCCTTTGATGTACCAGTCGTGGTGCACTGGCTGGAGCGAGAAATAGCCCAATGGGCCCACTGACGGGTGCCGATCCCAAACCGACCGCGGATCAAGCGAGCTCTTTACCACTGGGCTACGCCCCCATACACAAACATGTGCACATATTATAGTATAGTGTAGTGTAGTGTAGTGTAGTGTAGTATAGTGTAGTATAGTATAGTATAGTATAGTATGTTATAGTATGTTATAGTATAGTATAGTATAAGTATAGTATAATATAGTATAAGTATAGTATAAGTATAAGTATAGTATAGTATAGTATAGTATAGTATAGTATAGTATAGTATAGTATAGTATATAGTATAGTATGGTATGGTATGGTATGTTATAGTATAGTATAGTATAGTATAGTATAGTATAGTATAGTATAGTATAGTATGGTATGTTACAGAAAGATAGATTGGTGATGTATTACCTCAGCATCCATGATATATTGGTACGAGCTTCCCTCAAGATAGATCGTTCTGTAATCCTTCAAGTACTAATCCGTTCGAATCTCTAAGCCATAGCTTCTCGCAGCGCTATCTTACAGAGGGTGGGGATACGTTATCCGCGATGTTAGCAGCGCTAAACACTGAGCAATTTGTTTGTTGATTTTGTCTTTGAGTAAAACTGATATAAAAGTTCCAAAATCCATTTCAACCTCTTACGTTTTGTCACAAAGATATGTAGAAGATTTACCGGCATGCTTAGTGAGATCATTATCACGCAGTTGACATGAAAGGCTAATAAACCACTGATACACCAATTCATTGGACAGGGGATCTCTTTCGTGACCGTTGTCAGTGTGTCCAGATACCCAGGCACATGCATGATTACACACATACAGTAGAACCTGTGTTAATAAGTCATTCAAGAGAACATGTTTTAAAATTACACTTTGAAAATAGTTGGCACTTTAATATAGGTCGATGTGTACTTTATTAAAATAAATGAGAGAATAGTGCAGAGGTGACCTTTTCTGAATCATCAACAGACCATGACTAAATTTATTTAAATATATTGTTTAGTCTCTGACGAAATTCGAAAACGCAGAATTACAGATAGACCATGACTGAATTTATTATAAAAACCGTTTTTCTTTATGTCGTCTCCAATGAAATTCTGGTGTAACAATAGCCATATTATGTATTATCCTGTGTGTGGGATGGTGCATATACAAGATCCTTTGGTGCTAATCGAAATTAGTAGCCTACGGAGTGGCGGCAGCGGGTTTCCTCTCTTATTATATATGCGGTGCTCAATCATATCTTCGACAACACATAACTGTAAATAAACATGTGTTGAGTGCATCGTCAAATAAAACATTGTTTTCTTCCTTAATTCGATAAAGCAGAATTACAGGTGGACACTTGAATCATCTATATTATGACTGAATTTAGAAAACAAAAGTTTCCGATGGCGAATACGAAAAAACCTTGCTAAAACAAATTACAAATGTAACAATAATTCACAGTGAAGGTACACATTTAGTCACTTTCGCATTCATACGCTAAATAGACAAACATGACCTTGCCATAAATGTCTAACGGGGAGACGTGTTGTATTGCACTTGAATTTTTAAATACTTTAAATGGCACTTATTCGAGTTATCAAGATACATCTTTACGATCTCTTTCAATATAATAGCTTTGAGATACCATGCTGTAGACACCATGACGTAAGTACCATATATATATATATGTAGTGAATAACACTATTAAAACGAATACACACATTGTTGTTACATATATATGACATATACTAGCCAATATACAGGGATGTCGTTAAACAAACGTTATGTTCTTTACCATTCCATTGTCCAGTGGATTCATGTACACGTTAGATTATTAATAAAACTAGATGTTATTGCCACTATGGCTTGGATGTTTCTGTCTGCACTGCATCTGAACACGCTCTATCATGTGCAGGTTTAGATATGTCGAACCAGTCTTGGGAGTGGCAGTCCTCTTGCAAAGTAGGAAAGACGTATTGTTTTGTGGAGTCACCTAGAGCAGCTATGACCTTGTCGGAACATCCTTTCGACTCTGCCGTGTTCAGAGATACGATGATTTTGATACAGTAACTGTGTTATCATTCAGATTTAGTTAGATTGCCACTCTCTGTCTTGTGAATGGCAGTCCTTTTGAAAAGTAGGAAGGACGTATCGTTTTGTGGAGTCATTTGGAGCAGCCACAACCTTATCAGAACCTCAGTTTCATTATTATCTGTCGTGTACGATGATTTTCATAGGCTAACTATTTTGTCGTTTGTTAGGATTTAGACTCAAGTGGAGGCTATTTCTCACTCCAGCCAGTGCACCACGATTGGTATATCAAAGGCCGTGGTATGTGCTATCCTGTCTATGGGATGGTGCATATAAAAGATCCCTTGCTGTTAATAAAAAAAAAGTAGCCCACGAAGTGGCGACAGCGGGTTTCCTCCCTCAATATCTGTGTGTCCTTAACCATATGTCCGATGCCATATAACCGTAAATAAAATGTGTTGAGTGCGTCGTTAAATAAAATATTTCCTTTCTTCTTTCTCAAGTGGAGGATTCAAACTGACGATTGACTCTTGCCACAGATTTATTTGGATTATGTGGGCTGCGAGGGGTTACGCGTTATCAGGTTTCTGTCGTATAATTATTTAATCTAAGGTTAACATTAATACTGATTGAAAATACCAATTACGTGAAGTTCTATTCAACTTCCGCAACAATGCGGAAAGCGACCGGTGTAGCATTTAATTTGTACTCCTCTGGATTTGCGCTCTCCAGTCAACATTATACGTAGAATAAGCACTCCCCAGTGCATATTATATATATTATATGTATTGTATGCACTCCTCCAGCCACTGGTATATTATTATTATTATTATTATTATTATTAAGTGCATATCAAATATTCCTTACTGCTAATCGGTAGGAGTAATCTGTATATGACGATGACATATAAGTGTCATTCTACAGAAATCATCACTTTTCAAAATACGAATTCAAGATAAACCAGTTAAAATATATAAAGTTTTTCTGTTAACGTTTGGAAACTAGATGAACAAAGAAACATAAAATCATATCTGGCCACGCAGTACTGTAATCGACCTTCACGTGCAGACACATCGTACTCCATGAGCAAACTCATTATGCCATTGGTGTTAAGGGACAAGTGGGATAATTCAGCAGTGTGATCCAATTAGTTTATAGTGATCAAGAGCACACGGATGTGTTATTTGGGTGTCCCCAATACCATATTTGGAATAACTTTAGCAATAAAAACTACTCAAGGGTGTAATTTTGCATTTCCACACAGATATTCTATATGCGACTTAAATTATACAGTGTCAGTTTTAATTATTTTAAAATATGGAGTCCTTCAAAATAAATTTGATCAGTCACAAAGGTTGAGGCTATGCTTTCCTTAATAAACAATTTAAATTTCAAAAATAAAGTTTCTGGAGAAATGACAGTTAAAATATTCTTGAGTACACCAATAACAATGTGTAACACCAATGACATTCAAGACTGGATGCTTAAAACACTATTATTCTCGAGACTACTGCTACTTGTTAGCAAACGTATTTAATTAATATTTCCTTAATTTAACCCCCCCCCCCCCCCCCCCCAAACCATTTCAACCTAAACTATTAAAGGCCTATTGGAATAATTGTGTGTTTCTGGGAACATTGATAAAAGTTAGATACGGGCGGTCAGACAGTTTAAAAAATATAAAGATTCCTTCATTCATTCGTGTAGTTATTTTCGTGCTTATATTATGTTCATACCAGTGAATGGATTGTAAAATATAAATTTTCTAATGAATTGATTCTTAATTAACACAATTTATACACTCAAAAGTATTTATAATTGTTACGAATGGATTATATGTTTACCATTCACTACTGTCGAGACACAAAAATGCAGCATACCTTTTGCAGATCGAATAATATTATAATAATTAAAAACAATTTCTAACAACAGGCGGTTTAAAATCATAAAAATTAAATGATTTGGCCTTGTTGATCTAGCGCGTGTGAGGAGGTCATGTAACATGCTCCACTAGTTAATTCATCTTCCTCCATTTCAAGTTAAATTTTACTGGTTAAGTGGACCCGATATCGGTAATTTTAAGGAATAAACAAAAACGATTTAGTAAAATTAATGGTTATAGGAGTTTGTAAAAAAAAATTATTTAGTTACTTGTCTCAACTTTATTGTTAATAAAAATGTTCTAGAACTGTGACGAAAGACCTCACATATGAACGACAAGCAGACGACAACAAACTGGATGTTCATAGCGCGAACCGTGCATGAGAAAAACCGAACGGAGCTGGAAGCATAACGCAGTTAGGGACGTTGACGATATACTCTTTACATTCCAGAAACACATTTATTTTACCCAAAGTGCCATTATGCATCTATGATGTTGCACATGTCCATTTAAGTTTTAAATCATCCTTTAATAATATGCTAAGCGAGGAAAAGGGCATCTTACTAAAACGCATTGTCATTGGTGTTACTAATTGTCATTGGTGTTACTTAGCATATGGTAACACCAATGACAGGTAACACCAATTACAAAATAAGTAAATAATTAAGTCATGCTCTCTAAAGAAACAGTTGAGAAAACTGAAAAAGTGCATGTTTTAGCATACATAATATGTCTATAATAACACAAAAAAAATCTTAAAATGATTAACCATTGCATAAATGAGACAGTAACACCAATGACTGTGAATAAACCTACTTTTATATTTTGACAACACATTCATGACATTTAAACAAAACTACTCACAATTCTTTTTACGTCATTTGCTTTTAACAAATAAGTTTGAACCCGATATCTACTGGTGAAATGTTTCATCCAGAGAGCATTCAGTTTCTTTTGTTTTTTCATAAGTATACACAGTAACACCAATGACATAAAATTAAGGACAAGCTTATATTGCCCACCATCTTTTGAATACGGAAAATATTTACAAGGTTCCTTCTTTAGTGAGTAAGCCAGCCATCAGTACGTATTACATTAAAGTTATTCAGTGTTATGTCTTCTATTATATATTTTAACAGTGGATGTTATGTATAGTGTTGTGCTAGGGACAGGTAACACCAATGTAATTTTCCCACTAACCCTGAATAAAATACCTATCAAAGCTGATTTGTAGAGACAAACAATTGCTATGACAGGATGATATTATTAATAAGGTATCATTGAAGACAGCAAATATTGTTTTCTATATATAAATACAAAATAAATTGTATAGGGACATAAAAGTGACAATTTCTGTAGAATGGCCCATAATCCCCTTGCGTTATTTTATATATGCGCGTGCATGTTATGTATGTGCGTGTGCTTGTGTGTGTATTTATTTGCATGCTAGTTGTGTATAAGTCAAATAAGCCTTGCAGTTCTCCTGATACATGTCGTAGGATCACAATAATTAAACCCACTGATGTTGTTTTTTCACGTTCAAGGTCTAATATACCCAATGTCATGGTGTGTGGTGTCTTGTCTGTGGAAAAATATATATAACATTTCCGTTATCCTGTAGTGTGTTGAAACAGGACTGATTTCTCGGTATCCACACCAATCAGTTACTGTCTGGAGACTTCGCTACAAGTTTGAGTCTGAACTTTCAAA
The DNA here is from genome assembly GCF_016097555.1 of Gigantopelta aegis. Taxonomy (NCBI): domain Eukaryota; kingdom Metazoa; phylum Mollusca; class Gastropoda; order Neomphalida; family Peltospiridae; genus Gigantopelta; species Gigantopelta aegis. The sequence goes on from NC_054704.1 coordinate 20,868,928, forward strand.
CTGTTCTAAGTGCGGGCCCACTTTCAAAATGAACATGTTAGACACAAAATAGTTCTCTCAGTTTGCACAACACTCGAGCAGTGACATTGGAAGGCCATAATATCGCTTGTCTACGTATTCATTCGCGTAATGGTTGTCGTTATCCGTTGTCATAGCAACAAGGATCCGGGTGGTGTCAGTGTAACCTCTTTATTTTCTTCAGGTAAATTACTTTAAACATGTCGATGAGAGAAAAAACAACAAACAAACTGATTTATTTTCCACTGAAAGGCTTTATTTAGTAACTTATAACTAACTGAGTAACCCGTGACGTAAATAATATAGATCACGGCGAGACTCCAAACAATGTGGGGGTAGGGGGATTAGTGAAATGACGCGTTTATTATCTAAAACACTGCCAGTATGTTCAGATTACTGAGTTACGACTTGCCACAAAGGAAGAACCAAACAGGCTCGCTAAATCCTATGATCAAATACGCCCAAGTGGTGTGTGTTATTGCAACTCATGCTAGTAATGCGATCTCTTGAAGAGTAATAAATATTGGAATTACCCCCCTCTCTCCCCCCCCCCCCTCCCCCCGTCCACGGAGCAGACCCACTTTGTTATGTTCTCGGTCCAATGAATAGCAGCCAAATTATCCTAACTATGAGCCGGTGCTTATGCACTGTCCATTGCTGCTGATCCGAAATAATAAACTTTATAACTGCCTTTTTGATAGGTAACGAAATTTAGATGTCATACAAACGTAGACACTTATTGTTATCAACCAAATGTCGCCACAAACACGTGTGCAGAAAGTCGTGCAGGCGGGGTCTAGATTGTAGCGAGCGAATTTGTTTAGGTGGGGTCGGGTCATGCTTCCCAAGAAAATACAATGGAAAAAAAAGAGAAGAAAATTCGCTTGGAGCAGGGGGGAAGGGGGATATCGATTCCCAAACTCACCTCGTAATTTGTTCATGCAATGCTAGGTTCAAACTACCAACTGCCAGCACAAAGTTGGCCAACTTTTTACTGGCAGTTGATAGTCTGAGCCTAGCATTAATTGTTAATCTGAGCGCACCCGTCGTAAGTCGGGACGCAGCAGTAACAGTGATAAAGTGTTCGCCAAATGCGATCAGTCTAGGATCGATCCCTGTCGGTGGGTACATTGGACTATTTCTCGTTCCAACCAGTGTACCACGACTGGTATATCAAAGGCCGTTATAGTGCTGTCCTGTCTATGGGATGGTGCATATGAAAGATCCTTTACTACTAATGGAAAAATGTAGCGGGTTTCCTCTCTATAGTATGACTGTCGAAATGACCATATGTTTGACATCTAATAGCCGATTATTAATCAGTCAATGTGGTATAGTGGTGTCGTTAAACAAAACAAACTTTACATCGTGGCAGCTGACAGTATGAGATTAGCATAGGCACAGAAGTGTAAGTCTAAAACTAACCTTGACACTAACGCTAATGTTCAAATTACTTATATTACAGTACTAGTGAACTCACGACTTGAGATGGAATCAGGATTTGCTCAGTTCGGTTGGAATAATCGGCATCCTCGGAACCAATGACGTTGTCGACGACAGAACTGGAGTAGGTTCTGGATCGTTGTCGGTAAACCCAAGATCCAGATCCACACACCAAGTGCATGCTGAAACACAAAATAATTTGAAAACATAAATATTGGATAATATTAACGTGAAGACTGAAAATCGAAAAATATTTCTGAAACATAAATATTGTATAATGTTAAAGTAAAGACTGAAAATCGTAAAATTGTTTTAAAATGTCGCAGTAAAATCCGAGTCAGAAACGTTTAACGTCAGGTGCGAGAAATATGATCAATATTGATTTGCCAAATTTCAATAAACTAGTATTTATTTTTTTCAAAGATATACATGTACATGTAATTAAAATGTTAATATTTTAAAAATAATGTTTAAGCTCTTATAGACTGTCAGTGCAGGCCTAATACGTATTAAAGTGACAGACGCTAGTTTTTAAACAGTACGACGAATTTTTCATTATTAAAGCGGGTTTTTTATAATTTCAATTAGAAGTACTTACATTTTATAATTTAGAGTATTAATTTTCGTACACCCGAAGTGATTCTGGTCATCCAGGTTTTTGCAATACCTCAAAATGCATTTTTCATAATTCTAAAAACTCACGTTCGTCTGAGAACATTGGGAAGAAATGATTGTCAAGACAGGCTCTAGCTATGTGTAGATGGCATTTCCCTGTTTAAAGATCACAGACTGTTAGTTTCTCTGTTATAACCTTGTCCAAATGTGTTGCAGGTTTTTAGATTCACTAAACATAGTGTACATTTTCACTGGCTGAAACGAGAGTCTGCGCGTTTAGTGGTATAATTAATATGTATCATACAGCTACTGTACGTTGATGGTGCGTTTCAATTCTCAGTGCAAAATAAACCCCACAAAACCCCCACAAAATAACTAAAAAATACCGCACACACCCAAAACAAACAAAACAAACAAACAAAAACCCCGCAACAAACAACAACAACCCCGCAACAAACAAGCAAATAAACACACAAAACAAACAAAAAACACTCCAAAACAACAACACCCCTCTCCAAAAAACCCCAACAAAAAACAAAACAACAACATACACACACAAAACACCTCCAAATATTCAAACCCCGCCAAACAATAACACATAAAACAAAAGCAACGTCCTTGTTGATTACTAGTATTTAAATGTCAAAATGGTTACCTTTCCATTCTGGATTTGCTTGCCTGTCTTTCACTAGATGGAGTCTTTGGTTTGAGATTTGTCATTTCCAAACCAGTTTCTTCAATTCGGTCGTGTCTCTGTTCTGTGTTGACACGGCTCGAGAAGATTTATTACTGCAGGACAGTAGTGCATTAACATGCAATGCGGCGTTAACTAAACAAATACGTGTAAATCCACCTGTCCTAGTACTTAAAAGGCTTGAAATAGAAGCCAATGCAAAACATGAGTTTGCATTTTTCATAAAGAACTAAATTAGCGGTATTGTTTTACTGTTTTATTTTATTGTTTTGTTTCTTTTTGTTTTGTTTGCTTGTTTTTGTTTTTGTTTGTTTTTGTTTTGTTATTGTTGAGGTGTATTGGGGTGAAGACATAGCTGTCATCGCAGTACGCTGCAAGGGCGTAAGGTACGATACAATACAGTTGTGGAGAGTTTGTTTTGCTTAGCGACACCACTACAGCACATTGATTTATGAATCGTCGGCTATTGAATGTCAAACACTTGGCAATTATTGATTCGTTGTCTTAGAGAAAACTCACTACATTCCCCATTAACAGCAAGGTATCTTTTATAGGCATTAACAGCAAGGTATCTTTTATAGGCATTAACAGCAAGGTATCTTTTATAGGCATTTTCTCAAAGACAGGACAGCAAATGCCACGGCGTTCATATACCAGTCGTGGTGCAATGGTTGAGACGGGAGAAAACCAGTCAGAGAATTGGACCACTGAGATGCTTCGATCCAATGACGCAAGCACCTCAGCGGCGAGCGCTCTTCCGACTGAGCTAGACCCTGGCCCCGCAGTTGTTAAGAAAGACACGTTCGTTAACCTCAAAGTACGTCATCGTATTTCGATGTCTGACAATCACAATTGGATATGTCCAGTGCCTACCAGAATGAAGGCAGTCCACAATCTCTCTCTCTCTCTCTCTCTCTCTCTCTCTCTCTCTCTCTCTCTCTCTCTCTCTCTCTCTCTCTCTCTCTCTCTCTCTCTCTCTCTCTCAAAGTATTTTCTTTTGGGGGACATACTGATAATAGGGGTGATTAATAGATATTTAATTTGAATAAATAAATGAGACTAATTTCTCTTCTGATTTTTCAGAAGTTTTTAAACTTTAAAACCTGCTGTTCAAACGTTAGTTAGCTTAACCAGTGGTTAAAAGAAATTTTCAAAACCAAAGACTGAATCAATACAAATAAAAATTGGAAACATAAACTTGATTTAAAACAACCAAAGGTATCCATAATAATCAAATATTGGAATATCAGAGGGTAAATTTAACTATGCTTTGAACAACTGGATCCTGGTTGTCAACTCTCGATGTAAACCATCTATATTGAAAATGTAGTAATAGCTTGGCTACTTTATTACCTTGTCTGTGGGGAAAACATGTTTGTGTTGAACTACTTCTACTGATAGAAGATGTGGGAATTTCCCCTGTAGATTAGTATTCGCTCAGTTGGGTCCGTGGGATGAAACATATAAAAGATGCTTTGCTGCTAATCGGAAAGAGGGTTTCCTCTATCATTATCTGTGTTCGTTAACCATATAATACATTGGTAATTTTGTCATACAGTATTAGAGAGGAAACTCGCTACATTGTTCCATTAGTGGCAAGCTTAAGGGATCTTTTTTATGCACCACCCCAAAAGCAGGATAGCACATACCACGGGCTTTGCTATACCAATCGTGGTGCACTGGCTGGAACGAAAAATAGCCCAATGGAAAAATGTGTTGAATGCGTCGTTAAATAAAACATGCATTCCTTCCCTCACATGATGTGCACAGCGGTGAGCTCTCACATACGATGTTCCTGTGGTTCTAAATTCTTTGATGCAGTCGACACATTTTAAAACCAAAACCCTCTCCAACCTATAGTAAACACAACCAAATAAGCTACTCCTTCCCAAAACGTAGCAACGGATCTTTTATAAGCATTTTTTTCATACGCAGGATAGTACATACCACGACCTTTTTGGTGTACCAGTCGTGGGTTGAGAAGAAACGCGAATCTATCGAAGGCGATCGATCTTGCGATCAGCCGCGCTTGACAGCGAGCGCGCTGCCACTGAGCTACGAGCCGCCCCTTCACATTTTCGGAAAGGTCTCAAATTATGCATCCTACGTTTATGTGCTGACTGATATCAGTGGTGTCATAAATCACGCTGTCAAAGAACAAAGAGCTCGTCAAAGGTTCATAAAAGAACTAGTTTATTCTTGGTATTTAGTTCTCGAGTGGCTGAGTGGATTATTCGCATGTCAGGTTTATAAACCCTTCAGTAAAGCCACGTTTGTTGAGGCCCATTTTGTAATAAACGACCAATTTTGTAATATGTACCCATTTTGTAACAAAAAACTACCCATTTTGTAATAAGTACCCATTTTGTAATAAAAAACGACCCATTCTGTAATAAACGTAGGTACCCATTTTGTAATAAAATCGGACCCATTTTGTAATAAAAAATAGGTACCCATTTTGTAATTAAAAAAATGCCCATTCTGTAATAAAGGCTTAAAACGTCAGAATACGACATAGATGTTAAATATATACAAATTGAAATCATTTTAAACTTTGTGTTTAGATTTTTTTTCAGTGGTTGGGAGTTCGTCAGGGGTACGAATATGTCTTAAGGTTGATTCTGTAAGTGAACTTATTCAGTTTTTCCGTTCATCCATTACTCCAGACCGCTCGCTTGAGGTGCTTGTGTTGCAGGATCGAACTTCTGTGGACACACAAATTGGGTTTTTTGTCTCTTCCAACCAGTACCCTAAAACTGGTATACTAAAAGCCCTGGTATGTACTCTCCTGACTATGGAAAAGTGCATATAAAATATCCTTGCTGTTTTTCGTAACCCATCGTGTGGTATTATCTATCATGATCGTGGCGGGATCTAGCTTAATCGGTTGAACGTTCGCCTGAGGGACTTGAGTAACAGGATAGAACCTCCTCGGTGAACACATCAATTGGGCTTTTTGCCGTTCCAACCAGTTCCTTCTCCCCCCCCCCCCCCCCCCCCCCCCCCCCCCACACACACCACCATTACGCCACGACTGTTACATTATAATCTAAGTGTAGATATGTGTCAGAGAAAGTAACCTACATGAATGTGTTGTAAAAGCCGTAGCAGCTGATTAAAAACAGTGGGTTTAATCGACAACTACTTAAGCTGAAATACACTTAAACTAGTATCCGTCAAAAATGATTTCCCACTGACACTCACTGACACTGAAAAATGACAACTAGTATGCTTTTAGACAAGAGAGTGCCTTAACTTATAATTTTTATGCCAAACTAATATACTTATCAATATTAATTAAATCTTTAATGTATGCTTCTTTAACATCACAAAGTATTTTAATCAGCTGTTGCTGTTCCGATAATTACGATACAGACTACCCACACAAGCTACTATTTTTGATACACAGCTGTAGAACATAGGCCTACTTGGTTCTTCATACCCCAACCGAATAGCACTGGTTGGAACAAGAAAACAATGTATATTTAGGGGGTTAGCGTTAGAAATTTCGTATCCCAGGCGAACCATCGACCATCGAAATAAATCTAAACACAAAGTTTAATATTATTTCACTTTGTATATATTAAACAAAGGCCTATACCTATGTTGTAATCTGACGTTTTAAGCCTTTATTACACAATGGGCATTTTTTAAATTACAAAATGCGCACCTATTTATTATTACAAAATGGGTCCGATTTTATTACAAAATGGGTACCTACGTTTATTACAGAATGGGTCGTTTTTTATTACAAAATGGGTACATATTACAAAATGGGTCGTTTTTTATTACAAAATGGGTACATATTACAAAATGGGTCTCAACACACGTTAGATATTCCAAGGGCTCTGTCTGATATTCAGTAGCCGATGTTTTTCGTTGTCTTGGGGTGTGGTTAAATATTCGCCCATTCTTTCATACATACATTCTTTTTCCTCGCATTCACATTCATCTATCCATCCATCTATTCATCCATCTATTCATCCATCCATGCATCCATTCATGCATGCCTGGTTCCTGAATTCATGTATGAATGGAAAAATGGAAGAATGAATGGAAGCATTCATCCATCCATCCATCCATTCATCCATTTTTCCATTCACACATAAATTCATCAACTCATTCTCACATTTATGCCACTGGTTCAACAAAGGCCATGGTTTGTGCTATCCTGCCTGTGGGAAGCGCAAATAAAAGATCCCTTGCTGCTAATCGGAAAGAGTAGCCCATGGAGTGGCGACAGCGGGTTTTCTCCCTCAATATCTGTGTGGCCCTTAACCATATGTCCGACGCCATATAACCGTAAATAAAACGTGTTGAGTGCGTCGTTAAATAAAATATTTCCTTTCTTCCTTTTGTTATTTTATAGACGAATGTCACAATTACCACACGATCGGCCTCGGTGGCGTCGTGGTTAGGCCATCGGTCTACAGGCTGGTAGGTTCTGGGTTCGGATCCCAGTCGAGGAAATGGATTTTTAATCCAGATACCGACTCTAAACCCTGAGTGAGTGCTCCGCAAGGCTCAGTGGGTAGGTGTAAACCACTTGCACCGACCAGTGATCCATAACTGGTTCAACAAAGGCCATGGATTGTGCTATCCTGCCTGTGGGAAGCGCAAATAAAAGATCCCTTGCTGCTAATCGGAAAGAGTAGCCCATATAGTGGCGACAGCGGGTTTCCTCTCAAACTCTGTGTGTGGTCCTTAACCATATGTCTGACGCCATATAACCGTAAATAAAATGTGTTGAGTGCGTCGTTAAATAAAACATTTTTTTTCAATTACGACACGATATAAACCTAATACAACAGTCGCCGAATACACAGCTATATTTCCATTCATTCATTTATAGTTTGGGGACGGGATTTAGTTCAGTCGATTGAATGCTCGCTTGAGGTGCTTGCGTCGCTGGATCGAACCACCTCGGTAGACCATTCAACTGATTAGGTTTTTTTCTCGTTCCAACCAGTGCACCACAACTGGACAAAAGCCGTGGTATGTGTTTTTCTGTCTGTGGGAAAGTGCATATAAAAAATCCCTTGCTGCATAGAAAAAATGTAGCGGGTTTTCTCTGATGACTACGAGTCAGAATTACCAAATGTTTGACATCCAATAGCCGATGATTAATTACTAGTAATCAATGTGCTCCAGTAGTGTCGTTAAACAAAACAAACTTCTTCTTTTTTCATTCATTTATAGTTATTTTTGCGCTTATATCCAATTACGCTTCAATCACGATGCCCTGTGCAGACACCTCATCTATCTGGACTGTCTGTCCAGAACAGTGAATTTATGGTTAGTTGTTAGGAGTTAGTGAGAGTCGTTAAATTCGCTGTGAGTGGGAACCGGTACCGGGACGCGAACCCAGTACCTACCAGCCTTGGACTATTTCATCCATTTATTTTAAAGAAGCATTCTCAAAGTTCTAAATGCCACATTTCGCTGTTTTTACATGCATTTCTGATAAATAACTACAAATTAATCGATATCACATAAATATAATATTTAGATAATTATCAAAATTGCAATGTGCTGCGACTCTGCGTAAACATTGGTTCTTCAAGAATATGTCAACAAAAAATAAACAGCAGCTAGTCTTGTGTCGTTGTGGATTCATCATCTTATTAAAACGCGTTAACCTGTCGATCACTCTGTCGTTCCAGCCAGTGCTCTATAACTGCTCTGACAAAGGCTGTGGTTTGTGTTATCCTGTGGGATGTCTGTGGGATGCTGCATATAAAAGATCCCTTTCTGCTTAATCGAAAATCTCTGTCATGGACAGGACTCTGGCGAAGTCAGAGGTTGTGCCCACGACAGGCGTGCTTGAACAGTTCTCTGATGGAAGCATGCCAGAAATGACCACACCCACACTAATCGAAAATCCGTCATAGACAGAACTCTGGTGAAGTCAGTGGTTGTGCCCACGACAGGCGTGCTTGAACAGTTCTCTGATGGAAGCATGCCAAAAATAACCCATTCCCATATTAATCGAAAAGAGCAGCCCATTATATGGTGGCGGTGCGTTTCCTCTCTCATTATATGTTTAGTCCTTAATCATATGCTCTTCGTTATATAACCGCAGTTAAAATATGTTCAGTGCATCGTTAAATAAAATATTCATTCCTTCCTCCCGTTATTAGATTTTCCAATAAAATTAATTTATAAATGGTAGTAGGCTTAAATGAAAAATTATTTGGTCATTCAAAGTACAATCTTTAAATATCACAACAAAAATGTTTAAGTATTTGTGTCATTATGCGACTTTGAGACTCCGCCCTTTTCGTCCTTATATCCAGTTACACGCTGTCATTGGCATGCACGTTACGTCAACTACCTAGGCTGTCTGTTCTGGACAGTGGGTTAGTGATTAGTGAGAAACAAGTCGCTGTCTACCTATCTACACCACCCCATTAAGTTGTTAAAACACACTCTGAGATGAAGCGAGTACCGGATTTTGAACCCAGTACCTACCAGCCTTAAGTCCGATGATTTAACCATTACTCCACCGCATGGGCGTCGATCGGTGGGGGACAGGGAGGGGGGGGGGGAGAGAGAGACTCGTTTTCCTCACTTTTCAACGCCGGGGGACAATCTATATAAATGTCCCCCCCCCCTCACCTTTTCGTTTAGCACACACACACACACACACACACACACACACACACACACACACACAGACACACACCCCCCCCCCCCCCCCCCACTTTTAAAGCCGGATTGACGCCCACGCTCCACCGAAATCTGAACTAAAGTTTTATTGAACATTTCTTTTGTTCACCAACAGCAATGAGAATATATTTCATGTTAGGCAATCTGCAGAAGTGTCTGGCAAAAAGGGAAAAGGGAAACAACTCTTTAGAACCAAACTACCTCTTTTTTTAATGCCCCTGGTCGTGTACGCTCTCCAACCCTGGAACAGCTGCCAACAACACCGACCAGCGTGGCAGCTTCCACAGCAACACGGTGGAATACCGTACCAGAGAGTGGAGCAACCAGCAGGCTAGTCCGAACTGACATGGAAAGTGTGGTTCTTTCTATGTCATAAAATTGTTATATTACCCTATATTAAGCTGGTATCAGGCCCGTACGCACCCCCACCTCACCCCCCCCCCCCCATAGTCTGCTGAGGTCCATCCGTGGATGTGTAAAAATATTTAAAATAGTCCGACGATGTGACAAATTTACTTCCCAGAATGCAGGAAGATGCATCTTCTGCATTCTAGATTTTAAAAAAGTTCGGGGGATCATGCCCCCGGACCCCTAGCCCTTTGGGCCGTCGATTACGCAACCCCCATATAAATTTCTGCGTACGGGCCTGGGTATTCAAAACTTGTGGCACCATGTTTTAACCGTTTCTCAACCGAAATAGTGCAACAAATGGACACACAAACCAAAAATGTATAACCTACCATACTCACTAAATCCAGATTGAAGTACTTGCGTCATTATTAATAAAATAAATCTTCCAACGACAACCTCAAAACTTTCCGCGCCATTTTAAATTGGCTAAATAGAGGGAAGCAACTCGCCTTGCACATTAAGGAAAGTATTGACTTAAAAGAAGGGACAATTAAGGCATTTGGCCTGGTATGCATATACAACGATATATAATGCACATTATTGCTTAATATCAACAAGTATAATCGTATAGTTAATTAATAAAACGGTTAAATGTGACGGCTATTATATATAACGGGCGCAGCCATTTTACACCATTTCAGTGAGTACGCCCTCTGGCGAGCTGGTGGTTACGTAATACTTAACGCGTAACGTCAGGAATAAGCCTTAGAACTAGAGAAACACAATCTACCTGGTTTTTGCGGGATGATAAATAGTCATACATTGCAATGTTCTGTAATAATACACATCCCAGTAAGCCAGCAATAAGTATATCCAGCACTATATATATTATTTTTCAATACAAAATAAAATACCATTGTCAAAGTGGCTACACAATAAGTCGAAATAATTAACAATGTTTTGTACATGCATTAACCTACGTACTGACATGATACACGGAGTGTTTTCTTAGTTAATTGGTATATGCTGTTAGTTGCTTCTACCTGTGATTCCTGATTGACAGGTGTGTATTTGATTGGTAACCAGACGAGCCAATTAATTGACGCTGTCTAAACACAAAAATACATACAGGTATTGTGGAATATTACCTGTCGCCCCTAAAATGGTAATGGACATGGTTTATTACTGTAAATAGTTCTGTAAAACTATTGATTAAGTAGACTTTTCCATCTAAAACCACAGAACTGACCAATAGACCTCTTTCACATTCCCATTGCGCATGTGCGCAAAGAGTACCGTCCCTTGCCGAACTGGACGGTATCGAGGCTATATACAAATTGGGTGGGGGGGGGGGAGGGGGGGGGCGCATGATCGACAGTTGTCATGAGCGTCGTGAGTAGCTTCGTAGGAGCTGTGAATATCTAGCGACCAGGACCGGCCTCGGTGGCGTCGTGGTTAGGCCATCGGTCTACAGGCTGGTAGGTACTGGGTTCGGATCCCAGTCGAGGCATGGGATTTTTAATCCAGCTACCGACTCCAAACCCTGAGTGAGTGCTCCGCAAGGCTCAATGGGTAGGTGTAAACCACTTGCACCGACCAGTGATCCATAACTGGTTCAACAAAGGCCATGGTTTGTGCTATCCTGCCTGTGGGAAGTGCAAATAAAAGATCCCTTGCTGCCTGTCGTAAAAGAGTAGCCTATGTGGCGACAGCGGGTTTCCTCTAAAAACAGTGTCAGAATGACCATATGTTTGACGTCCAATAGTCGATGATAATATAAAAAATCAACGTGCTCTAGAGGCGTCGTTAAATAAAACAAACTTTACTTTTTTTACTTTAGCGACCAACGTACATATTTCGTATAAGATGTTAAAATGGCTGCGAAAAACGGTCTACTAAAGTTTACATCGGAATGATTTAAGACCAAACGCAATGAAAGATTAACTTAGACGAAGTCTCTGGAGCTGCCTGTCAAGGGTATTTTAACAACGCAAAATTAAAATATTCATACAATAAAATTAACTTTAGTGGAATGTGTTTTTGTACTTTTAACAATTAGATTTATAGTTACGCGGATTTCCAGTGATGTTTAATTCTCCACATGTATCAGTATTTAAAATTTAATAAAATATGCCTCCCCTTCCCCTTAAAACCCCCCAACAAAACCCCTAACTTACATCGACCTTAGCATGACGTCAGAAACCGAGTAAACGCGGCTCAAAGTTTGACATCACATGTAAACGCAGAAATAAAAGATGACATGCTGTTTGCGTTGTTTGTTTTGAAGAATTTAGAAGATGACATCTTCTTCTTTACATGAAGATCAGTTTGAAGTAAAAATATATCTGTATGTACAATAGTGTTTGGTTACTATTTTGTATTTTGTACCTGAGAACATTGGTCGAGATCGTTAGCGATACCACCAGCTCTTTGATACACATTTACAAGCATAGGGCGAATATAATATTGATATGGTATGCAAGTATCACACGTTTTTATAACGTACATGATTATACATAACATTAACTGCAGCAACTTTTCCAGAGTGGTAGACCCATGCAACCCGATACGATCCTAATTTGATGTTTGGTCTAACTTATGAATAGTGTATATAACTTCAGGCCCGTAGCCAGCATGATTAGCGGGGGGGAGGAATCGAAATTTCATGTAAACGGAACTCATCAAACGCGAGCGCCGAAGGCGCGGAGCCGTAGACGGGGGGTGGGATGGGGGGTGGGGGGTGGGGAGAAAGGGGTTTCTCCTTGCTAAACAATGAGATGACGCCGGTTACACTCGAGAATACTACACCAGGGGCGTAGCGTGATCTCGACCTGGGGGGGGGGAGGGGTTTATGTATAAACCTGTATGTTTTAGTTCTGAAAGCGGACCATTTGCTTCAGCGGGGGGGGGGGGGGGGGGGGGGGTCGTGCGAACCCCCCTAGCCTACGCCCCTGTACACGAACTTTTGTTGCGAAATATACGTTAACAAGTTGCATTAAGCTGTAGTATCATACTATGCCTGTAAAATGGCCTGGTCACAGAGCCACGACAAGAAACCTTTGTTTTCAGTCGTACCAATGTATTTATAATAAATGATACATGGCATACTTCTCACATCCCACAAACAGGATAGCATACACGACGTCCTTTGATGGATCATTGGTTGGGACGGGAAATAATCAAACGGGCCCACTGAGGAGGATCGAACTTTCAGGGGTGGGTGGGGGGGGGACTATAACCCCACTTTTTTAAACCCGGTTTAAAATATGCCCCCCCCCCCCCCACCACCACCACCAACTAGACTGTGTCCCTCCACTACATATTGTGCTCCCTCCCCTCCCGCAACTCCAGATATCGTTCCTATGGGCCTGATTCTAATGTTTTATATACCATAGCTCAACTTTCATATATATCATTTAATTTTATTCCAAATACCAAACAAAATTTTAAATAACTTGTTGAAAAGAAATCCCGACAAGAATCCTGAATGTATTTATCTGTATAATGCTTTATAAATATTTAAATTATGTTAAATACAATAAATATCTGCATACATACACGCGCGCACACATTAATATTATTTCAGCCCATATCCGATATTTATTGCGTACGAATCCGAACCGATGGTTTGTCGGGCGTTAACAACAAAATATTTTTTATTTCGTGATAAGCAATAATTCACAAATGTCTCCAATAAGTCTTGTTGGTTGTCGACAGAATGTTCGGGTTCCCAACTGATAGAATAATTAATCATGGAGATATTCACATTCCTATTGCGTGGCCTCCCATTGTCTATGCCCCCCAACTTGTCCACAGGTCTATTTTTGCGAGATCTCACGCGATTTCGCGGTTTGCGTCTTCGAGTTTCCCCGCAACGGGCACATGCGCAGTGGAATATGAAAGAAGTCTATTAAGTAGTCCCAAAGAAAAGAAAATTATCACTTGGGTATCGTGGGTTGTCGTTTTTGCTCCAACGTAGCATATCAATAGGCCTAATAGTGTAAATTTTTCCTTTGGATTATTTAACAGAAAAAAATACTATAACCCCATTTTGTTCCGTTAATGCAACTTGTAATATTTTTAGTTAAATAGTTTATTATATTATTACGTCATTTATGCTGTTTTACATGTCAGGTTGATCAAAGCGAGGCGCCTTGTCGAAAATTACTGCTTTTGTTTACACTGTACATACAGGAGATGGTCAGGAGCTGACGTCACTTCGCCCCAAGCTATCCCAAATTTCAAAACCCGACACCCTTTAACTTTCGGCTGAACCGTTCATAATTAGCGTTCAGTCACTAAAAAAAATTCGGACATAACGCAAAAAAAAATTACTTCAACTTTTCGGTTCAATTCTCCTTCTGAGAACTTAATTTTTTTTACCGCCGCCTCTTTCGCAACGTTTATCCCGACTACAACAACCGGTCTTCAGTGCTCATTTAGTGCCAAGTCGTAAGCGAGAGTCCCACCTTCCCATCCCACACCCCTTTCCTGTCTCGGACACAAGGGCTTGCTTCGCAAGAACATGCGCCCACGACAGGCGTGCGCTACAACAAGCTTGTTCTGAATGTGCACATTAAACCCTATGACCTGACCAGACCATTTTCATCAATTTTGATAGTCAGCTGTGATTGCCATGGACCTATAAAACATGATATGAGAAACAACACTTTTTTATATAGCAAATGTTTCTAATAAAATTGTGTGTGTGTGTGTGTGTGTGTGTGTGTGTGTGTTTTGGTGTGTGTGGTGTGCATGTATAAAATATGTTTTCCTTTTAAATTTTTTAATGTCGTTTTGCTGCATACTGAAAATAATTTACATAAAAATTTATTACGTCTTTATCACATAATTTATAACGATAATCTGATTGATATCAGCTCATATTGAAATCATCTTGATGTTTTGATTCAACAATCTATCGCTGTTTCAATTTTCCAACGAGGAAGGAAGGAAATGTTTTATTTAAAGGGACATACCCTAGTTTTTAAACACTAAGGTATATTTTTCACTATTAGAGCCGTTTATGATCACTGAATCAAACATTACTTATATTTTATTGTTTATATTATCCATTTCCGTACAACCGAAGTGTTTCTGGTCATCCTGGTGTTTCTAATACCACAAAATGCATTTTTCATATTTTTAAAAACGCACGTGCGTCTGAGAAATAACCGTTATGGAATCGTGTTTTATCTATTTTTAAGGGTATTTCAACGTCACAAACTGTTGTTTCACTCTGTTGTATCCACATTTGTTACAAGTTTGTAAATTAACCACATTTAGTGTGCATTTTTAAGGGTTGAAACTAGAGTCTAGGTGAAAAATATGCCCTAGTGTTTAAAAACTAGGGTCTGTCCCTTTAACGACGCACTCAATATTTTATTTACTGTTATATGACGTCGGACATATGGTTAAGGACCACACATATATTAAAAGAGGAAACCCGCTGTCGCCACTTCATGGGCTACTTTTTTCGATTAGCAGCATGGGATCTTTTATATGCACCATCCCACAGACAGGATAACATATACCACGGCCTTTGATGTACCAGTCGTGGAGCGAAAAATAGCCCAATAGGCCCACCGACGGGGATCGATCCCAAACCAACCGCGCATCAGTCGAACAGTTTACCACTCTAGGCTACGTCCCGCCCCTTTCCAACGAGATTTAGTTCAATGGTATAGTGTGCGCGCCCGAGGAGCGATAGTAACAAGATCGAATCGCTCAACACTCCCCCCCCCCCCCCCCCCCCCCCCCCAGCTGTGGTTTGGATAACCAGGGCTGTAGTCAGCCCCAAGAAGCTGCAGTTGTATTTACGCGTTAGGGTACGGATGAAGTGGAGTGGTCGGAGTTGAAGTAGTGAATGTTATACATTTTTTTTAAATGTAGCTCAGAGGTAGAGACCTCTCCTGAGGTGCGATGAGACGCAGGATCGTTCGACATCTGGGTTTTCTACAGTCTTAACCTGTACACTTCGACTTGTAGGGCAGGACGTAGCCTAGTGGTAAAGCGATCACTTGATGTGCGATCGGTCCAGGATCGATCCCCGTGAATGGGCACACAGGACAATTTCTCGTTCCAGCCACAACACCACGACTGATATATCAAAGGCCGTGGTATGTACTGTCCTGTCTGTGGCATGGTGCATATAAAGACACCTTGCTACTAATGGAAAAAAAATTAGCGGGTTTCCTATCTAATACTATATGTAAAAATTAGCAAATATTTGACATGCAACGGCCGATGATTAATAAACCAATGTGCTCTACTTGTGTCGTTAAACAAAAGAAACTTTAACTTTTACGATTTGTAGGCCTCCATCAACAACACACACACACACACACACACACACACACACAAATGCTTGAGCATTTTTTTTTTTTCAATATATATTCCAGAGCATGACTCGATCCCTCCCCACTCCTATAAACTTCGGTCGCCACAATCTAGACCCCCGCTAACATACCTGCACACGTGCCTGTATGTACTATCCTCTCTATGGGAAAGGGCATATAAAATACCCCTTTCTGCTTTATCGGCAGGAGTAGCCTATGTGGCGTGTTTTCCATCTTTCTCTCTATGGACCAAATGTCAAAATAAAATAAATTATGTTAGATACTAAATAGCCGTAGTATACAAAAGCATACGACAAGTGCCACCCCACCACCAGGGCTTGAGCAAATTCTCAAATTCGGGCAAGAATGTAGAGATATTCGGGCAAAATGAGCTTGCCTGAAACCTTTTCACCATGTATTTGTATAATTCTACCCACACTATTAGTTGTAATCCATGCGAAAATGCGTAGTGATTGGTTTGAAATCCTACATAGCCGTTTAGTAGAAATGCTGAAGACTATGGCATGTGCTGAATGTCTGTTGAACCAATGAATGAAGAGGGCAGAACGACATCCCAGCACGAAAAATACATCGGCTATTGGGTGTCAAATTATGGTTGGAGAATGTGGCAAGTGCTGACCAACTGTTGCACCAAAATTCAGAGGGCAGAATGTAAAACAGTGGTAAAGAACTTTGCAGAAAATATAAATACAAATGATCACTAGGCATGTACTGACACTGTCTTTTACACCAAACTTCCTTTGTGCTGTATTGGACTTTCTCAAAGAGAATATAGCTCCCCTGCACAACGCTTGCTTACAGCACTGTCAGGGTAGAATCATGAATTCCTGTTGTTATCCTCATTGGGCTATTTTACGTTCCAGCCTGTGCTCCACAAAAATGGTGTAACCCGGGCATGGTATGTACTATCCTGTCTGGGGTGGGGTATATGGGTGATCCCTTGCTGCTAATCGGGGAGAGTAGTGGGTGAAGTGGTGACAGCGGGTTACCTCTTTCAATATCTGTGTGAATTAACCATTTGTCTGAGGCCATATAACTAAATAAAATGTGTTCTTAATGCATCGTGAAATAAAACATTTTCCTTCCTCACTGGCTTTAGACTGGTTGCCCCAACAAAGCAGTGTAGACACAAAATGTCGTGTAGCCTTACTAAGGTGTTATAAATAAATATCCATTAATTTAAAAAACTATTCTTTCTGACATTTTCTTTTCAAAAAAACAGATTTTTAAAATATCAAATTGTTTCCAGTTGTGTAAGAAATATCACTATATTTAGCCTAGTATATTAAAAAGAATTTATTTGTTTAATATTTATAATTACACGCGCATTTATTGATATCTTTATACATATACTTGTACAAAAACCTAATTTTTAGGATGATTTGTTTACCCGAGAATAGGTTTTTGTACAGCACTTAATGTATTTAATATGTTAATATGTAAACACTTCATGAAATGTACTTGAAAGGGTTGTAAGTACCTGTTAAAGGGCACCATATTGAAATGCGCAAATTGAAATATAACACCAGATATTGATATTAACGTGTATTAGTTCAGTGCTGTACGTGGTGTTGTTCCTCAATATCATAGGTAGTTGATGACAGGATAATAAACTAGTTCCCAATGACTCTACTACATGATACGGTGGTTACTGCATTGATTTAGTCACTGTGATTGAAAGCCCAATGCCCCATAAACATTCAGTACTATTTGTCTTTTGTTTTATTTTGTTTTAACAGCACCCTATTCTAAGCATTCTGATTCGCGTTTTATTCCCGGCCAGGACAAAGTGAGGATTTTACCCCGCCCATAATGCAAATTTTGAAACACGAAAATACATGACAGAAATGTAAAAATAAGTTTAAAAAAATACTTTTGCAGCTTAATGTGTATGATATGTTTCTTGAAAAATACCGTATGACGTTGATATAATCAGGTATTAAAAACACGTCATCAGAACCATATATATTCGACTTTGAAAATGTAAGTTCTTTAATTACTTTGTATAATATCTACATTTGACATTTTATTGCAACTTCATAAAACAGTTCAGAGATTTAAAATGTTTAATTAATTAAACATAAATTATTTCAAGTCAGTTTTCAAATTTATATTTTTGCGTTCAGTGTAGGAAAAACGCTTGTTAAGCCTTGTAACAATATAGGCTACGTGTTAGTGCAATATTTTCAGGGGTTTGTATGTAGGCTAGTGCGTGCTAAGAGGGTTTTTTGAGGGGTATATTGTGGTATATTGACAATATTGACAATATCCTGTCATCAAGTGCCTATGCTCAATATATCCAACTCCCTGCATCCATTAACGTAGTTTAACTGTGTTAATAATCACTTCATTTACCTTAGTTTAACACCCAATAGCCGATGTGTTTTTCGTGCTGGCGGTGTCATTAAACATTCATTCATTCACTCATTTTTTCATTCATTCATTCATTCATTCATTCAATCTATTAAGGTAGTGATCACTTCCATTTGCATTTGCTGTCTATACATTCTCGTCTGTAACTCCGAATCCAGTTTACTTTCTTCCATACGGACCACAAGCCTTCAAAAGGTGGTATCGCACAACACAATTCTCAAAAGGTAGGTGTTTCAGTGGTGTGTCCCACTGTTTTATTTCTGTGGAACCAAAACATACACCATCTCTCATTTTATCTGTTCCTCTCTTCCTACAGGCCTCTATCTATCTATCTATCTTTACTCCCCCCCCCCTTCTCATAAGCGTGTCTATTTATCTATCTATTTATCTATCTATCTATCTATCTTTGTAGTTTCAACTTTTATATAGCACCGTATGCGTTAAAATTAATATTAATAAAAATAAGAAAATAAGCAAGAACAAAAGATCGTGACCTGCATTGTCACGTCATTCTTCGATATTCCTTAGCTACACTAACTAATTCTAAAGTTCGTTTTGTTTAACGACACCACTAAAGCACATTAATTTACTCATCATCGGCTATTGGATATTAAACATTTGATAATTGTAACGTATAGTTTAAACAGAAAACCCGCAACATTATTTTAATATAAATAGTTTTTGCATAAGCAACAAGGGATGTAATTAAAGTGATGTGCTATTTACATGGACGTTTCTGACGGGGGGGGGGGGGGGGGGGGGGGGGGGGTGTGTGTGTGTGTGTGTGTGTGTGTGTGTGTGTGCAAGGAAACAGTTGTACAGGTCAAGAAAAATATGAAAAAGTGACGTTCCCATTTTGCCTACCTTGCTTCGCACTATTAGTAATAGTATTACTGGGCTTTAATTCCCCCCCCCCCCCCCCCCCCCCCCCCCATCCCGAGTCAGGTCACCGATCTTATCGGAGGTCGGACTCTGGATCGGCGTGTTCGAAACCCTAGTGGTATGTGGGCACGTTAAACTATCTATCTATCTATTTAATTATTTTTGTACTGTCACTCTACTCGGGGCCTATTTTAGGCTAAGTTTTTAATAGGCCTACCGCGAAATGCATTTCTCATATTTTTAAAAACGCACGAATCTCTGAGAAATAACAATTATGGAGACGAGCTCTTGTCTATGTTCGAAGGGTATTTTCCTGTTTTAACTTTGTGTCCATTTCTACGGGTGTAAAGTAGGGTCTTCTGCTTTATTCGTTAGATGAGATTCTCGGAACCGGCACACGGCCTAGTTACCGATCATCCGAGTCTTTTGGGGTGAAGCAAAGCCTTAGTGATTACTGTCTTACATAGAATTAACTTTTTGCATGCCTTGCATATTGTCATTTATTTTCTGTAGCTAGCACATAATTGCAGCATGTCTTATGAGTATTATAGCAGCTTGGGTTTTCATATAAGAGAAACGAACAACGGGAACATGAATTAGTACAGTCTATATTTATTACCAACCTGTTTCCGTATAGCTTATATTGTCGAGGAGACCTGACTAGAGGCAGGTTGGGCAGAACCATTTTTGTTGATGCAATTTTCAAGTAATATTAATTATAAATTTTAACAACTTTGAAATGATAAGATAATTATTCATATAATAATTATGATGAGGGCTACAAAATATATAATTTGTATGTATAATAATAAAATTTATATGCATGATTCAAGATAATTATTTTTATGATTTAACATAATTATTTTATTTCCAAATAGAATGTAATAATTAAACTATTGCAAAGTTGTTACTTTACAACTTTAAATTACAGTATTATTATTGTCATTCTTATTATATAGATGTATTGACAACAGTGAAAATGTTCTACTGAATACATTCTTTTATTCTTTAAAAAAAACACCCCAGTTTCTTGAAATAATGAAATGATTTAGTTTTTACAGATTGTGAAATTATCTCATGTTGGCCTTCCTTACCAGTTGAATGCAGGCGAAAAGAAAATAGCAGTAATAAAATATAGCCAACCTCAGACCTTGTCATCTAAGGGGAGTTGTATCTCTCTCTAGCTACCCATCACTCCCCTGAGATTAGTTCAAGGAGAATAATATATAGCTCCCTTTGGCATGTGAATATTAATATTTTAAATTGCCCCCCCATAATCTAAGTTATGGTAGCAATTAATAACTCCCATATTATTTTCATGTCGGGGTCTACAACCTACTAAAACATAGTGTTACCTCATCGAATAAACATATAACTGTTTTAATAATAGGGTTTAACATGGTATATTTATTAATAAAACACAAAAACTTAGGTGAGTAAATAATGGTTAACACACACAGATATATATAAATATATATATATATATATATATATATATATATATATATATATATATATATATATATATATATATATATATATATTGTTTTATATCTAGTCGGTGCATATTGCAGATTTTGTCTTGGGTTGTATTGGAATTGTTATTGCAATTAAAATTTAAGTAATGTGTACAAAACTAATTTTTCATAAGATACAGCTGGAGAAAGGAGATGGGGCAATTATAATGACTGTTAGTAAACTGATCTGTATCAATATGCCTTCTGCTAGACTACAAATATTTAACCTAAGTTGCTTTTAACCAGGGTTAAATTACCTCTTGTATAGATGCACTTATGTAGCATATTCAAGGAAAATGTATGAATGAGATGGTTAAATGCCATATTATTCTCCATGTGAAACTGTTTTTAGAAAGGAAAACAAATATCAAATATGGCGATGACCATTCATTTTATTGCAGATAATTGCTGAAGCAGATTGTGTGCACAAGTGCACACACACACACACACACACACACACACACACACACACACAATCCGAAGAACTGCAGAATACCATAAAACGACATGTAGATGCAAAAAGGTAAGTCCTTTAACTTGAACAGAAGCAAAATCCACAAATGTGCCACAACCACCAAATTACATTGATTCTTAACAGAGTAAATTAAAAAAAACCCCAGAAACATGTATACATGACAATGTGTGTGTGTGTGTGTGTGTGTGTGTATATATATATATATATATTATACACGTATGCGTATGTATGTATCCGAGATACTAGTATACCTTTATTGTTTAATACATTATACATTTGGGCTATTACACGTCCGCAGGTACAATATCTGAAGTGGGGTAGGGGCAAAATCTTGAGTACTAGGGACAATCTTGGTAGGGGGAGAAGCTATATTTATATATAAAGTAGTAGAAAACCTATATTTTCGTACTGCAGGCCTGCTACAGACACATTTGCACACACACACCAAAAAAAAAAAAAAGTTTAAAAAAGACCTTTTGTGTGTGTGCACATAATTTAACTGCATATACTTTTATTTAAAAAAAAAAAAAAAGTAGTAGGCGAAGATGACAAAATAAATACAAGTATAGAGAATGTCTTGATTGAACTCTAAAATTAGATTAAATGAAAAATGAAGACCACACAAATTTGATGACAAAAAGAGTATACTCTTTATTCAAGAACTGGATGCATCCGGGTTTGTTGTTTTTTTCATGAAAGTAGATGGAATTGTGTATTTTATTTACAGTATAATGTGGAAATGTTATCAATGCACATGCTTTAACCATTTGGTTGCTATTAACGTCGGTTATTGTCGACAAGCAACAACATTAAACTCAACGTAGTCGCATTCTGTGTGGGAAGCCATGGCGTTGCATCAGTTTTGTCACGTTTTAGTGCCTCTACCCAGAAGCGGCGTCTGGTCTCTTATTTTCGAAATTTGTAAAACGAGATTTTTTTTTTAACATCAAGTTATGGTTTATGCAGCCAACTGCACAACATGTTTTAGGCATCTTGGCCGTTAACTGAATGATCGACTGAAATTAACTAAGGAGAAGCTTCACCGCGTCGCGTGATAAACAATGGCGGGTAGGGCCGAAGTACCCGTATGTTCGGTTCCGAGAATTGCCATTTAACGTGTGCGAACCGCCGTATTTAATTTCTTCATATAATTCGGCTAATGTTGGTATCCGTGAACACGTTCCACAAACAACATAATAAAACTGCCAGGCTATAAGTCATGCATCACGCGTCAATAACTACAGTGCAGTACAATACGCGTGCACGCACTGTGACTGAAAAGACAACAGGCAGGCACAGCTTTGTCTGGTTTGTATTCAAGTAGTTTTATCTGGGACATCCCAATAGTGAGTGAAGGATTTTTTTTTTTTATATACAAACGAATACACAGGTAGCACCATTTAATTGTAAAATGTCACCTGCCATGGAGTTCCGCTGCCACGGGTATAGGTAGGATTTTCAAAATATTACAATAACGCTTGTACTGTATGCAATATTATATTTCGTTGTGTCGTTGGGATATCATGGTCAGTTCTTTTATATACGAACTTGGAATTAGAGCAAAGTAACGGAATACACGTAGCTTATTTTTAAATTACCTTGTTCTGAACAGTCGACGCCTGAGTGGAGATGAGGAAACAAAAGTAGGCGGTATGACTTGATTCAGGGGCGGATACTGGATTTTTCTAAAGGGAGTGCAACGCTTAAAAGGGGCACCTTTAATATTTGGGGTGGGGTGGGGGTAGGGTGGGGATGCAAGGCTCACCCTATCTTTTGCCAAATTAGTGCCAACTTAGCTAGCCCGAGTACTCTGACGGTAAGAGAGCTAGACGGACGTTTTGACAGTTATAACGCTCTCTAACCAAATATCCGTCTAGATCTCTTAGTCAGAGTAGGCCTACTCGGGCTACAAATTAGCCAAATGCTAATTTTTATACAAAGTGGCCACAACATTTAGTCTTTGGCTAATAAAATGTGCCTTAAATTAACCACATTTTAATAATTTTCAAAGAAATATTCTACACATATAAAAATTGGCTAAACGAAAAACATTTCCAGCATGAGTGGGTTTCCTATATTAAAAAAAATACCATATGTTTGACATCCAATAGCCGATGATATATACATCAAAGTGCTCTAGTGGTGTTGTTAATTAAAACAAACGCTTAAAAAATCAACTGCAGTATTCAAAAGTACAGTAGGCTACTATGCAGGCTCGAAGTCAAAAATGTACCGTGGCGGATGTTTTTTTCTGCCCCATTCAGTATAAATAAATATAAAAAAAGAAAGAAAGAAATGTTTTATTTAACGACGCACTCAACATATTTTAAATAAAGATAAAGGCTTGTGCCCTCCCCCCTCCCCCCCTTTCCAGATATCGTTCCCACGGACCTGACATGTATTTACTAGAGCACATTGATTTTATAAATAATCGGCTATTGATGTCAAACATTTGGTAATTTTGACATTTAGTCTTAGAGAAGAAACCCGCTATATTTCTTTATTAGTAGCGAGTGGGTGGCACATACCACGGCCTTTGATACACCAGTCGTGAATAAGTAAAAACGTTCGATATCAGATTTAAACTCGGTCAGCACGGACAGTTACTTCTAAAGCTGGATTTATACTTCTCAGCCGGCTCCTGTCGGCGAATAATTGACTCGCCCAGTTCTGCTTCCGTTCCAACCTAATCCTCATTTTTCAGTGAAGTCAGAGTAGTTGGGTGTTTTTTTTTAACACAGTTCATATTACATTTTTGTGCGCTTTCGTTCAATGCTATTTTTGTTTACAATGCATCGATTTAATAACACATAAAATTCCGTTGCGCATGAGGTGGGCAATCAAAGTGTGCCTTTTTTGACTGCGGTACTATTCAGGTAGTGCTAAATTAATTTCCAGGTGTATAAATCATCGGTTATGTTAACATGTTTGAAGTAGGCCTCTTTACCACACCTCCGTACCCTTTAGAAAGCTTTAACCATATCCGGTATATAATACTGTTCACGCATCGATAGTTCATTTATTGAAATCCCCGGAGTTATAATACTATTTGTGTACTTGGTTTACCAAAACCTTTCATTCGTGTATTCATGTGCAGCTTAATATAAATGTGCGCGTATAATTCTGTATACACTCAGGTTAATACTTAGAAATAATCAAATTACACCCGTCTTTAGTGTGTGTGTCTGTGTATGCACGGCTCTCTCCGTCTCTCTGTGTCTCTGTGTCTCTCTCTCTGTGTGTGTGTGTGTGTGTGTGTGTGTGTGTGTGTGTGTGTGTGTGTGTGTGTGTGTGTGTGTGTGTGTGTGTGTGTGTGTGTGTGTGTTCAGTTATTTAACAATGAAACATAAAACTGCACTGTCGCTGTCATAAGAAAACACTAATGAAAGGATCTATCCAGTATCGAATTTATGTAAAAAAACCAAAACAATTTAATACTTTAAAACAGATTATTCACATTCGTGTTTTTACCACCGCACATGGCATTCTTCTTTGAGACGTAGGTTTTCGGCACCTGTATTGTGTGTGCTTTGAAGTGGTAGTTCTCCTACAGCCGGAGTCAGAACCATATATCGTGGTGAAGATCAGTTCTGTAGTCAAAACACCTGATTCTGAGTCATGGTTGTATAACATCACGACTCGATCATAATTTATCTTGGAATCAGTATTGTGCAGAGGTACTATATGGAATATGTTAATGGAAGATTCATTTAAAGAATTTAAGGGTAAAAAATTTATAACCAAATAAGTTTCAGAGTGTATTAGATTGATGATGTAAACTACACCAAAAATTTAATTTATTGTTCCATATTTACAAAAAAACACAAATAAACGTCACTGTATACAAGAAAGTCACATGACATGCTGTCAAAGTTGAAGGTTGTCAAACATGGATTTTACACATTAGAACATTCGTTTAATAGTGTGTGAATCCACCCCTGGCGCTAATACACTCGACACATCGTTGCCTCATGCTGTTGATCAGATGTCTGAAGAACTCTTCGGGAATGGCCTGCCACTCTGCCATAAGAAGTTGACCCAGATCATGAAGGTTGGCCGGAGGGGCATGGTTATCCCGAACTCTCCTGCCTAATTCGTCCCAGGCGTGCTCTATTGGGGCCAAGTCAGGCGAATATGCTGGCCAATCCATCCTGGCGATACCTGGTTGTCTGAGAAAGTCCGTTACCACCCTGGCGCGGTGGGGTCTGGCATTGTCATCCTGCAGAACTGCCCCGCCGCCAATCTGCCGAAGGCCTGGGAGAACCAACGGCCGGATAATCTCATTCAGATAACGGATTCCATTCAGATTGCCATCCACCACATAGAGGGGGGTCCTGTGGTGGATAGAGATGCCGCCCCACACCATGACGCTGCCACCACCGAACCGGTGACGTTGTCTAACGTTAACGTCGGCGAAGCGCTCCCCAGGACGTCTGTAGACACGAACCCGACCGTCGTTGAACTGGAGACTAAACCTGGACTCATCAGTGAACATCACTCGACCCCACTGAACACGTTGCCACCGCAGATGAAGTGTGTACCAGTGACGTCTGGCCGTTCTGTGACGTGGTAGGAGTGGTGGTCGAACAGCCTGGCGACGGCAGCATAGATTATTGGCTCTCAGACGATTGCGTATGGTTTGATCAGACACTCGAGTTCCAGTGGCAGTCCGCAGATTGTCACGTAATCGGCGTGCAGTGGTTGTGCGTTGACGTAGAGCCATATTGGTGATGTAGCGGTCCTCTCTATTTGTAGTGCTTCGGGGTCTTCCCGAACGTGGACGATTTCGAACAGAATTCGTTGCTTGGTACCGTTGCCACAGTCGGCCAACGACACTCTGACTGACACCAAGTCTCAGAGCAACATTTCTTTGCGTATTGCCATCCTGAAGCCAAGCAATAGCCCTTCCTCGATCTTCGATAGTCAGTTGACGTCGTACCATTGTCGAATTTGGAGTGTACACCGTACACGAACGCAAGCTCCAATTATACAGAAATTCAGCATTGGGAACATGGAATACACATGCAAAGCGTGCAAATGAAGCGCTTTGTGAAAAAGCAAGTTATGGGCACTTAGCAGACCTTTCGCTTTCGCCCTAATTTACGTGCAAATGTAAGCATGTTTTCGCCAATAGAACTAGTCGACAGTGTCAATGACAGTGGATTTTAATTCATTTATGGGTTGCTTAGACCCACTTTCGTCAAAATGGAACAATACCATGCGTGACATTATGGTCTAGCTAATATAATTGACATTCAGAAAATAATGTCGAAAATATCGTAGCGTAGCGAGGGGTTCCGATTAATAATAATAATAATAATAATAATAATAATAATAATAATAACTATATTTAATGATTTACTCCAGCTACAAACTGGCCTTGTAGAAATTTAGTGACCTTCCGATAAACTAGGGCAGGGAATGTTTACCGATACTGATGGTTTCGTTATTTTTTGTAAGTGGTCAATGGGAACTTTCCTTTTTTTAATTAAGTTATGAAATAGATAAAGAAAAGAAAATGGCCATAAGGTTTTTGTCCTTTTGAAAATTGTATAATGGAAAAAAAGCCCTTATATTTAAAACTGCACATAAAATATGCCCCCATAACGTCACTTTACCATACCTTACTTCATTTCTAGGGAAAACACTGTGATGACTGGTATTGTTGGTTTGCATAATGCATTTCTATACATGCAGAGGTTATTTTGGATACTGGTAGGACACCTTTATTTAATATCCATAAATAAAATTATTTTCCAAAATAAAATGTTTTTTCTACCTACCTACCCTATATTTTTCCAGCATGTAATAGGAAACAAGTAATTTTTTTTGTTTGGCCTAATTGATAACACTGAG
This sequence comes from Gigantopelta aegis, assembly GCF_016097555.1. Taxonomy (NCBI): domain Eukaryota; kingdom Metazoa; phylum Mollusca; class Gastropoda; order Neomphalida; family Peltospiridae; genus Gigantopelta; species Gigantopelta aegis. The sequence goes on from NC_054704.1 coordinate 20,896,180, forward strand.
TGAAGTTTAGCAATGTGAAGTCATTATCCAGAGAATGCACTAAATCTGTTAGCTTATCCTTAAAGGGACAGACCCTAGTTTCATCTCATGAAAATTAACATTAAGTTTGTTTAATCTATTGTTGGTTTGCATAATGCATTTCTTTACATGCAGAGGATATTTTGGATACCGGTAGTTTTTAACAGCTGGGAGACTTGAATATTTAATCAAAAATAATAATAATAATAATAATAATAATAATAATAATACGCAAAAAGAAATTATCTTAATACAGGTGCAACTTTTACAATCTGTATTTTAATTTAAAAAAAAGAAGTTTACCATCTGTACTGCTAATTGATGGTCGCGTGAGCCCTGTCTATATCTCGGATAGACGGACGGACCGACAGACAGGACCAACAGACACACACGACTTGAAACTTAGAGCCCCCTCCGATTGGACCGGTAGAGGATTAATAAGGGAATATTTCGTATTGTAGACCAAAGTTTTGTCACCGTAATATGTAATTAATAAAAAGTTAAATATTATTTTGTTTAACTACACAGATATTGAGAGAAGAAACCCGCTGTCGCTACTAAATAGGCTACTCTTTTCGATTAGCAGCAAGGGATCTATTATATGCACCATCCCACAGACAGGATAGTACATACCACGACCTTTGTTACACCAGTTGTGGAGCACTGTCTGGAACGAGAAATAGCCGAACAGAACTATGGTCTCTTAACACAGGGCGCTGCCCGATACAGGTTTTAGCTATAGCAGATTTCACTGTACTTTGGAGTTAAACTTCTCTTTATATCTGTGTTGGCACTGTTGCATGCACTGTTGTTAAAATCGATAAAATGTATTTAAAATTCGATATAAATATCACAATACAGAAATAGTTCAGAGTAGCGGGTGCAATGTAAGAGAGCACATTGATTTATGAATCATCGGCTATTGGATGTCAAACATTTGGTAATTTTGACATATTGTCTTAGAGAGGAAACCCGCTACATTTTTGCGTTAGTAGCAAGGGATCTGTTATATGCACCATCCCACAGACATGATAGTACATACCACGGCCTTTGATATACCAGTCGTAATGCACTGGCTGGAACGAGGAGAAATATCCCAATGGGCCCACCGACAATGGTCGATCCTAGACCAACCGCGCATCTAGCGAGCGCTTTACTACTGAGCTACGCCCCCCCCCCCCCCCCCCACCCCACACACACATACACACACGGTATAGCTTCTTCGCTTTATGTGAAGAATGAAATAGCATAGTATTCAGCATAGCTTCTTTTTTAACGCGTGTTGCATACATTGTTGTGATTTTTACAGGTGGCAGCAGATCGATAGACGCTGACAACCGCACCAGGCTTCCACTCAGGCATTACCTGACCCAGCTCGTGCCACGGGTGGAGGCGACTGGGGGTGGATATGACATGGGCCTCGGCGTAAGCCGGACACCCGAAGTGTTGGGGGCGATTCAGGGAGGAGACTGTCCCGCGGTAGAGGAACTCATCGGGTCCGGACACTCGGTAAGATTACTGACAGGTTTTCTTTTAACTTTGAGAGAGAGAAGAGAGATGTAAGTTTTAACAAAGATCAGAATGGAATATCTGGGTCAATATTGATTCTTGTGGCGACGTTCTTTTCAATACACCTTCATAGAAACGCGCTCGGCAGTTGTTCACCTCGCTTAATTATTAATGTCAATGCGTCTACCTGGATTAATGGTCCGTAGCACAGGTGGAAAGTTAAAGTTTGTTTTGTTTAACGACACCACTAGAGCACATTGATTTATTAATCATCGGCTATTGGATGTCAAACATTTGGTAATTTTGACATATAGTCTTAGAGAGAAAAAAGTAAAGTTTGTTTTATTTAACGACGCACAAGAGCACATTGATTTTTTAAATCTTATCATCTGCTATTGGACGTCAAACATATGGTCATTCTGACACTGTTTGTTTTTTTAAGAGGAAACGCGCTGTCGCCATATAGGCTACTCTTTTACGACAGGCAGCAAGGGATCTTTTATTTGCGCTTCCCACAGACAGGGTAGCACAAACCATGGCATTTGTTGAACCAGTTATGGATCACTGGTCGGTGCAAGTGGTTTACACCTACCCATTGAGCCTTGCGAAGTACTCACTCAGGGTTTGGAGTCGGTATCTGGATTAAAAACCCCATGCCTCGATTGGGATCCGAACCCAGTACCTACCAGCCTGTAGACTGATGGCCTAACCACGACGCCACCGATTATATTAGTAACAAAGGATCTTTTATATGCACCATCCACAGACAGGACAGCACATACCACGGCCTTTGATATACCAGTCGTGGTGCACTGGCTAGAACGAGAAATAGTCCAATGAGCCCACCGACGGGGATCGATCACAAACCAACCGCGCATCAAGCAAGCGTTTTACCACTGGGCTACGTCCCGCCCCGTAGCACTGGTAGGAGTGTCTCTAGGATAAAACCACAGGTTAACGTAGACCCATTGGGCTAAAAAAAAAAAAAAATTGTTCCAGCCAGTGTGATATGATTACAAACTTCACGAGATGAGATATAAATCATATTTCACAGGAAACATGAAATTTTCTATTTATTATATAACTTTGGCAATTTATTTTTAAAATGCCAGCAGCAAAATAGTTCCGGCTTTCTTGCAGTGAAAATAATACTTTCTACAGTGACGATAACACATTTTAGAGTGAAATAGTGAAATTTTTACTCTAAAATGTGTTATCGTCACTGAGTGACTGGTAACACTTTTATTTCATTGGTATTTTAAGATATTTCATTAAATGAGACCGGCCTCGGTGGCGTCGTGGTAGGCCATCGGTCTACAGGCTGGTAGGTACTGGATTCGGATCCCAGTCGAGGCATGGGATTTTTAATCCAGATACCGACTCCAAACCCTGATTGAGTGCTCCGCAAGGCTCAATGGGTAGGTGTAAACCACTTGCACCGACCAGTGATCCATAATTGGTTCAACAAAGGCCATGGTTTGTGCTATCCTGCCCGTGGGAAGCGCAAATAAAAGATCCCTTGCTGCTAATCAGAAGAGTAGCCCATGTAGTGGCGACAGCGGGTTTCCTCTCAAAATCTGTGTGGTCCTTAACCATATGTCTGACGCCATATAACCGTAAATAAAATGTGTTGAGTGCGTCGTTAAATAAAACATTTCTTTCTTCTCTTTTTTTCGGTACAAAATAAAGTAGCACCACAATGATAACATTATTATAGTGCACGTAACCCACATTGAACTACGAAGGCCGACTCTTCTTAGTCCAAAATAATTATTGGGAGGGGCATAAAAAGATTAGGGGCTGCAGTAATATAGGAATTTCTCGAGATTCATAAAAACAGCACTTTATCGTATTTTTCGGAGGGTAGCTGTCATCCTCACTCTCTTGCCTCCCCTCCCCCCCCCCCCCCCCCCCCCACCGCAAGGTACGGACCTGTATCCAGCAAAATAGCAGTCATTGGTGATTCATTGATCAAATGTAGAGACGTAATTTAAAGTCATACTGAGACCCGTTAAACATGTCAGTCACACTTCTTTCCAATTTCCAATAATACAAATAGTTGTCGCTCAAACCGTTTGGTTGTAATTTGTGAAGGGCATGTCGACGACATTTCTTGCACCGACCCATTGGGCTATTTCTCGTTCCAGCTGGTGCTCCACAGCTAGTGTTACAAAGGCCGTGGTATGTACTATCCTGTCTGTGGGATGGTGCATATAAAAGATCCCTTGTTGCAAATCGAAAAGAGTAGCCCATGAAGTGGCGACAGCGGGTTTCCTCTCTCAATATATGTGTGGTCCTTAAACATGTCTGATACCCTGATACCATATAACCTTACATAAAATGTGCTGAGTGCGTCGTTAAATAAAACATTTCCTTCCTTCGTTGCACCGAAACGCGTTCAGAGAAACATTTCAACACATTAGATTTTCAAAGATTATCCAATAATCTTTACATTTCCCAACAACAAAAAATTGCTGAATAATTTTGGTCATTGTGCAGCTATGTCAATGTGCCTTTAATTTGTAACGGTGTTTATTTTATTTTTGGCAAGACGATAATGATCGGAACCTATCTATTGAACCAGGTCGTGCAACACGTATTGAGGTATACATATCCTTCGTGCAATGACCGTGAGTGTAAACTGTTCGTGACCACAATAATATGAATCATAAGTATGCGCCCGTTATTGACAGCCTGGAAGGATCAAGCATTTTCATAATATTCGATCATACAGGTTAAATATACATGTTTATATATACTTGTTTACCTTTCAGACTTCACTTAGACGTATCATAGCAACACAGGTCCGTACCAAGTAGGACGAAGGGGCAGGTGACCCACCACTATCAATACAGAAATGTTTTCTTGTCTAGTTAGAAAAATCCGACGCCATATAACCGTAAATAAAATGTGTTGAGTGCGTCGTTAAATAAACCATTTCTTCCTTTAGTTAGAAAATCCCTAAATTACAGTGGCCAGATTATTTTTTATTGTCCTCCCTGTCCGCCTTTTTAGGCTAGGTTTGACCCTGCAATGTTACAGATCGCTTCACATACTAGCACGTGAATAAAGTGACATAGGAAGCTAAAGAATGTGGGGCCATAGTTTCCGGACTCTCCCCCCCCCCCCCCCCCCCCCCAGTGCCTTAAGAATATTAAGGTGAAATTTTATGTATAGCTTTATTATATACTAGTGACGATTTCTCTATCTTTGACCGAGACCGGCCTCGGTGGCGTCGTGGTTAGGCCATCGGTCTACAGGCTGGTAGGTACTGGGTTCGGATCCCAGTCGAGGCATGGGATTTTTAATCCAGATACCGACTCCAAACACTGAGTGAGTGCTCCGCAAGGCTCAATGGCTAGGCATAAACCACTTGCACCGATCAGTGATCCATAACTGGTTCAACAAAGGCCATGGTTTGTGCTATCCTGCCTGTGGGAAACGCAAATAAAAGATCCCTTGCTGCTAACCAGAAAGAGTAGCCCATGTATTGGAGACAGCGGGTTTCCTCTCAATATCTGTGTGGTCCTTAACCATATGGCTGACGCCAAATAACCGTAAATAAAAAATGTGTTGAGTGCGTCGTTAAATAAAATATTTCTTTTTTTCTTTGACAGAGTTATTTGCCCTTGAACTTAGGAAATATAAAACATTATTTTCCAGACTCTTCCCCTCCCCCCTTAATTCCTGAAGATAATGAGATAAAATTGTATATATACATGTAGCTTTATCATGTACTGTTATACATCAAGTTTAATCTTCCATGGCGATTTACCCATTTTTCTAGCGTCGCGTTCCATCTGGGTGTCTTTGTTATATAATATTGTCGCGTAGGCTATGTTTAGTTGGGGCGTCTTCGGTATTGCAGTATACAGGTAGTTCATTTGCACAATGAATATCAAAATACAGCTTATTAAAATAGCACACTTGAATTATGTACAATACTTAACACTTCATGCGTTGCAATCGACAGTCACCGTAGCAGGTTACTTTTCCGACTAGCTTGAATGTCCCCTAGCGTTATCCTATTATATTATATGCTATTTTTCGACATACTTATCATCGCGAACCCTACCATTTAAAATATAGAGATTGTTCATTTTACACATTTCAATAAGTTTGTTATCATTATTATTCGGTTTTCCGTTATCGTGATTAGGCCTTTCATTTGTAAAATACCCGTATCGTCCATGCAGTTGAACATAATATTTTGAATTGCCCTAAAGCATACTGCATTGTCAGCATACTGCACGTAATACCTCCGCTAGTTCGGTACGATCGGGGTATTGCTGGCGAACTAGGCGACGACCAGTCTAGGCTTCTAAGAAAGAGATGCCGTATTGGTCGCTGTGGAAATATCACTTGTAGGTATTCGGTACCGCGATATGCCCCCAGGCGATACTGGGATTTTATAATAAATAGCTAGGGTTTTAGAGATATCAGGGAGAAACATAGGAAGGCTTCCAGGGGGAACGTTGTCCGTCCGGACTGGTAAATATATTATTTCTGCTCTGTTGTATAACCTTGATGTGATTGATGTGACTTTAAATATTTTAATACTGTATTATACCAATATTATTTAGACGGTGCTGCCGGTAATCTGACGCAGTAAACTGTAGGCTCACTGTTCTATATATATATAAAGCTTAACCAGTCATCCTAGAGGACCTAGGTAAACTGTAGGTTATTGTCTTTATTGTGATAGGTACCAGTATTAATTCTGTATTACAAGGTTACTGAATGAGTAGTTAAGGGGTTAATTAAAAATTAACCAGTTAGGAATAGAGTTATAATTCCTTTATTAATTAAGTTCCCCTGGAACCCTTTCTCAATTATCACACGTGTGGGTGTTGTGTCACGTTGAAGTGATTAGAATATTGTATAAACTAGACACCTAGTGATTAACTAATTAAGTGATCAGTTCTGGGTTGTTGCTATTTGTTGTTGTTAATTAACTACTGCGGCAGTACATTTGTTAGCGTAGATTAATACAGATTCCAAAGTGTATTGTGTTTTTGTTGTGTTTTCTAGTGAACTAAACGTGCTATATTATATATACTTTATATAAGATCTTATCTCTGTTCATACCTAGAGACGAGCCACGCGGGTATATACTGCCCGATACAGAGAGATCTAATAGATATACAGTTAGGAGAGATATTTGGATAATCGTGTTTCATTCAGTTAGGGTATTATAGGATCCCCGTGACAATTAGTATTATTTACATATTTGTCTTTTTTATCGCTACACCAATACCACAAGACATTTTAATTGAATGATATTTAAAAAAAAAATATTATAAGCGTATAACCAGGTAATTATACGAAGGCTAAATCGTTGATTTTGCTTTCACAAAAACACATTATATGAGAATCGCATACAAACGACTGACGTAGGCTGACTGACGTAGGCGTACTGACTCCCATTTTTATAGGGGTGGGGGAGGTGGAAGGATGATTTTGCAGAATTAAACGAAAATGGCAGAATCTGGATAACAACATTTATTCATATTAAACTTTTAGAACTTCGTTCAAAAATTCATGTCGAAATTACTTTGTTTTTTAATATTATTAAATAGTCCGATCCCCTCTTCTTTCTCTTATTTATTTTTGGACCGTCCTTCTAAAATGCTCCAAATTATAAAAATATTCGACCGAGCAGTCAATTCCTTTTATTTTTGGCCTGTGACTTTTTATTTAATTTTTAAAAAATTCTATTAACTTTTTTTACTAATTGTTAGTATTTTCAAAATTCTGCTCATTTTCAACTCTCTCCCCCCCCCCCCCCCCCCCCATCCCGAGTCAGGCCACCGATCTTATCGGAGGTCGGACTGTGGATAGGCATGTTCAAAACCCTAGTGGTACATGAGCACGTTAAACTGGTTATCTATCTATCATATTAACATTACTGCCAAACATCTATATAGGGTTGCAAACGAATCATTACACATTTTAATATGAATTACGCCTAATATTGTGAGTAGAATGATGAAACATACGTTCTGAAATGATAATCGGAGTGTTTTCTTAGTTAATTGGGTTTTTTTTTTCCTTGGCCTGTACCCGTGATTTCTGATTGGCAGGTGTATATTTGGAAGGTACATAATTGCCGCTGTCTAGACATAAAAAGATACGTGCCGGTTTTACGAAGATCACGGGGTATTGTACTGCCACTCCTAATATGGTAATGGACATTATCAGCCATCCTGCTATATTACCGTACATAATTCTGTAAAACCATTGATTAATTAGACTTTCCCATCTAAAATCACAAAACTATCAAATTATGTAGTCCCCCCCCCCCCCCAAAAAAAAAGAAGAGAAAAAAAAAAGAGAGAAAATTATCACTTTGGTGTCGTGAGTGGTCGTTTTTGCTCCAATAGGCCTAATAATATGCATTTTTTCATTGGATTTGAGAGAAAAATACTATAACTCCATTTCGTTCTACTGATGCAACTTGAAATATAATTAGTTGAATGGTTTATTATATTATCAAGTCATTTATGTTGGTTTACAAGTCAGGTTGATGAACACGAAGCGTCTTATCATAAATTAGAGCGTTTGTTTACACTGTGCATACAGGAGGTGGTAGGAGCTGACGTCACTTCGCTCCACACGACTGGTATATCAAAGGCCGTGGTATGTGTTATCCTGTCTGTGGGATGGTGCATATAAAAGATCCCTTGCTGTTAATCGAAAAGAGTAGCCCATGAAGTGGCGACAGCGGGTTTCCTCTCTCAATATCTGTGTGGTCCTTAACCATATGTCCGACGCCATATAACCGTAAATAAAATGTGTTGAGTGTGTCGTTAAATAAAACATTTCCTTCACTTCGCTCCAAAGCTATAGTACCGGACGCCACGAAAACGAAACAAAATGGCTGCCCCCAGTCAGCAGGAATAATCACGATGTTTTATTAACTCTAAAATTACGCGTTTTTCATTTCTTAAAGTGTCAGTATGTGTTGGTGGTCCGGGTATGCATCTTTCCAACATATAAGGCTCGTTTTTCAGTTTACTATGCCTTTAAGTTCAGCCATAAATCAATGAGCGAAGCGATTTTGTCAAAAGAAAACACGGACGTCGATTATTACACAAACCCATTACATAATGGCAGAGCATCAAACAGGCACGTGATTCGAGACATTTTGAAATGCACGCTGGTATTAGATCGATAAAACACTAACAGAACTGATTAATACGTGTTTTACATACACAGTGCACATTATTATGCACGCTGCACTATATTTTATGCGCAATCTATAGAGCTCGGGTTCTGCCGTGTATATTTGTTTTTAATGAAGAATCGGTTTTCAATGACATGCATGTTGTGCTTTATTAGTCACCTACTGGTCTAACAGGAAGGGACTAGTATATATTTTGTATTACTTCGTCTGTTTCTCTCTCTGTCCGTCTGTCTTACGTATAGTTTTCCAGACGGGTTTTTAACCTCACAATGTCTCAAGATTTACTTTCATGGCAACTTGGGCGGGATTTAGCTCAGTCGGTTGAGCGCTCGCCTGAGTTACTTGCGTCGCATGATCGAACAACCTCAGTGGATCAGTTCAATTAATAGGTTTTTCCTCGTTCCAACCAGTGCACCATAACTGGGCAAAGGCCATGGTATGTGTAGTCCTGTCTGTGGGAAAGTGCATATAAAAGATCTCTTGATGCATTAGGGAAAATGTACCGGGTTTCCTCTGTTGACTACGAGTCAGAATTACCAATAGCCGATGATTAATTAATCAATGTGCTCTAGTGGTGTCGTCAAACAAAACACTCTTTCTTGGCTATTTATGACAGAGCTATCGCCCTTGAACTTGGGTAAATAAGAAAATTAGTTTTCCTGACTTTTCTCCCGCAACGCCTCACGATATTGAGCTGAAATTGTGTGTATTGCTTTATTATGTACTGTTACAGATCAAGTTTGACTTTCTTGGTGATTTAGTCATTTTTCACAGAGTTTAGGCCCTTGAACCTAGGAGTTTAGCAGTGGTCTTGGAATGTTTTTTTAAAAATACTTTGTTGCTAGGTGGCTTTTGTGACAATAAGTTTTTCTCTCATTCTCTAAGTCATTAAACGCCACTAACTACAAAATATAATGTGGTGTTAAAGATTCCTTTGTAAAAGAGCCCTTGTTGCTAATATACACGAGTAAATTATGTGGCAGAAGCGGATTTATTCCCACATGCTAAACATTCGTTTCCTTTCCCGCATCTGGCCACTGGTACCTCCAGTTCCGCTCCCGCCAAAAGCAGGTCAGGTCAGGTCAGGTCAGGTCATAGGTTTTAAGGTGCACGTTCAGAGAATTATGCGTCAAAATTACCTTCACAAATTACGCAGCCTTTTCTATTTTGATCAATCCTACGGGACATTTCTGAATTCAGTAGCACGAAAACAACCCTTGCCCGCTACCGAGCCTGGTCGGGCTCCTTGCACCCCCTATCCCACCCACCCTCAAACCCTTTACTGTCCTGGGCCCCGTTCCACGAAGCGATCTTAGCCCTAAGATCACATTAAGTGCATAGCTACCGTATGTACTTAAGGTGATCGTAGCACTAAGATCGCTTCGTGGAGCAGAGCCCTGGACTTATGAGCCGACGAAAGTCGACACCTGCGCCCATGACAGGCGTGTGCTTCAAAAGCTTGTTCTGAATGTGCACGTTAAAACCTATGACCATGACCATGGAAGGGAAGACGGTTTCTTTGTTGTTACAAGTGAGACACGGAGCGGTGAGAATGCACGTTCATTAAACGGCGTGGCCTTTACTGACATTTGATTTAATTCATGGCAGATAATTGGGCTGCATTCGTCGTGTTGGTTAATGGTTTCTCCCATTGCTTTGTTCCTATTTACAAAATCTCTACATGTTTTTACGTTCACGGTTCTTGGATTCGTAGCCATATTTCATGTTGCTGTATACCGCTGAACAAAATACAAGCAGCGTCTGCTGTTGCATTATTATCAGTAACAGAATGGGTGGTTGTCTAAATAGTTTAAGAATAAACCCTAAATAAACTACTAAGTGCAAGATAGATGTTAATATAGAAATATAGCGATAATACTTACGAACTTTTTGTTTTATATTTAACCACACCTGAAACATCTAATATTTTTCAGCACACCACATTTATCTAGCCTGAACAAAACACATTTGTGCATATACTTACAAACAAAAACAAACAAATCTCACATTTAAAAAAAAAGTGCAAGCGCGTGCAGGGGAGGGTTTCGGGCATCGAAACCCCTCTCTGCTCAATCAATTTTCTTTTTTTCTCAATATATTTTATGGCGAACATGACTCGACCCCCTATAAACAGTCTAGACCCCTCTGTTAAAATTCCTGCACACTCGCCTGAAATATCCATATGACACCCCCCCCCCCCCCCCCCCCCCACACACACACACACCACCACCACTACCAACAACAACGCTAAACAAGTCGGTGTCGGTTAAAATCCACTTTTCCTCGTCATTTTGTAAAGTAATCCTTTAATACAATGACTATGATTCAGATGACAAGAATCTTCGCACGTACACCTACAACCAAGAGCCTCAGATGTTTTTGTCACATGCTAATTGCGCCACGCCATTTTGTAAACTGTTCACGTGTTACACGTCAGGATTATGAGTTCTACTGCATTATGCAACCATACGGCATATTATATGTATTTAAAGTAGATTTATCCATATTTTACGCCCACGACAGGCGTGTGCTACAACACGTTGTTCTGAATGTGTACGTTAAACTCTCGGACCTGACCTGATCTGACATTTTACGATAAAGATTATTTTAAAACATTGATGAAGCATATTTTACAAACGCAGTGCAGCATTTTCTTTTAATAATTAATGCGTCTATACTGTGCCAGGAACGTAGGAACGATATTTGAAGTGAGATGGAGTGACAACCGCTATGTTGGTGGGGTGGGTGGGAGAGGGAAGGCAAACACGTTTTATTTTATACATGTATATCTGTGTATATAGGTACAGGCAGACAGAGATAAAGAGAGAGACACACACACACACACACACACACACACACACACACACACACACACACACACACACACACACACACACACACACACACACACACAGATAGGTAGATAGATAAATAGACAGACAGACAGACAGACAGACAGATACATAGATAGGCAGGCTGGCTGGCTGGATGGATGACTGGGTGGCCACCTGGATAGATGCATGGATAGATAATAGGACAAAGAAGTAAATGTTTTGTGTCTCCAGTGGGGTCCTCATTACCTGTAGAATCATGTTACAGCTGATATGGATTTTAACCTTAATACAAAGATCACCTTTTCAAAAATGCCAGTTTTGCGAGTCGCTTTGGATAGTTTTGAGTTTGACAGACAGTAATATATACATGTAAAAGGTGAAATAGAATCCAGGTGAAAACCCCCTTCGGTCAAAACCCCCTCGGTCAAAACCCCCTCCAGTCAAAACCCCCTGCAATAAATAGTCAGACGGTCAAAACCCCCTCTTATTATTATTGTTTGACTGAGGGGGTTTTGACCGAGGGGGTTTTGACCGGAGGGGGTTTTGACCGGTCACCGTATGTAACACGTTAGTCAATAACTAACCATTAACTGATGGCTTTTCTGATTACTGCTTTATTTTTACCGTTCGTATGCTCTAGGAATGGTGTAATTACGAGAATAGTAAGGTTTTTTTTTTTGGTTTTTTTTGTTCTCCTGGAAAAAAGTCATCACAAAGGTGGGCTATGTTAGTAATGCTTGTATTGCGAATGATGCCACATGGCGGTTTGGGAGGAAATTGCCACTGTACGGAGACTAACCTAACTTGGTTTGTAGATATTTGTTTTACCTGCCTCGGCGGGGTAGTGCTTAAAGTCGTTGGCTACATAATGCTGGAAAATGCTTGGTTTGCAACCCAATACCGGCTGCAACCAAGATCGAGTGTTCACTGTTCGATAGGAAACTGCTGCACCTTAATTTGTTACAAGCCGCAAAATATTTGACATTTTCGAAGTCGCAAACATTTTGTTACATCAGTTACGCACGTATGCATGTAGGCACGCAAGACGAGGTCACCTATAGTATTACTGAAATGACATACAGTTTACGGTTTCTGTTCTATTTCTACAGTAACATAAGAGATAAATATATTAAACCTTTTTATTATAATAAACCATCAACATTTAAATTAACGCAACTGCTGTCCAGCGACAATTCAAAACAACTAATTAAATTGTGTCAGTATTTGAACACTGCTACCACGCACAGAACAGACAACATTGATACATGACATATGTTATTATATTGTATATTATTGCTATGCATGTATTACTCGTTTACTAAAGAATTTTATCGATTGTAACCCGGTGCTACATACCATTCCCCGCAATGTGCACATTGTATTATTAATTTATATACTCTTCAAAAGAAGAAACGCAAAACCACATTGTCGTAACATTTGGAGAATTGATTTAATTATTGAATGGCGAGTCCGATAATTACCAAATGTTGCAGGATTGTTCACAATTCACTCTAGTCCATTGTGAGTAAGTGATAGGACACACCACCAAGGTCAAGGTCATCTGGAGTCAATACCGGGTGTGGCCTCCGCGTGTGTTGACAACTGCCTGGCACCGCCTGCCCATTGAAGCAACCAGAGTACGGATGACGTCCCGGGGGATGGTGGCCCACTCGGCCTGCAAGGCTGCTGCCAGCTCGGACAGGGTCTGGGGCTGTGGTTGTCGCTGTCGGAGGCGTCGGTCCAACTCGTCCCATAGATGCTCAATTGGGTTCAAATCCGGTGATATCGATGGCCAAGGAAGGACATTAATGTTGTTGTTCTGTAGGAAAGCCGTTGTGAGACGTGCTGTGTGAGGCCTGGCGTTGTCATGTTGGAACACTGCGTTGGCGTTGGCCATAACTGGAACGATGTGTGGCCGGAGGATCTGGTCAATGTAGCCCTGTGCATTCAGGTTGCCCTGCACGTGGACCAGGTCAGTTCTGCCAGTGTGTGAGATGGCTGCCCACACCATGACACTACCCCCGCCGAATCGGTCCACTTCCTGCACGCAATTTGCCGCATAACGTTCACCACGACGCCTATACACGCGACATCTTCCATCATGACGTCGGAGCAGAAATCGGGACTCGTCACTGAACCACACCTGTCTCCATCGCAGTTGAGGCCATTGTCGATGAGTCTGGCACCACTGCAGTCGGAGTCGAGGCCATTGTCGATGAGTCTGGCACCACTGCAGTCGGAGTCGACGGTGTTGTGGTGTTAAGATGACACCTCGAACTGGACGTCTGGCACGAATTCCTACCTCACGTAGGCGGTTCCGTACGGTCTGGTCGGATATCCTGCGCAAACCTGGTATTGCTGCGGCTGTGGAGGTGGCAGTAGTCAATCGTTCCCGAAGGTGGCGTACCCGGATGTAGCGGTCCTGCCCGGGGGTAGTGACCCGTGGTCGACCGGATCTAGGGAGGTCACGTGTTGATCCATGTTGCTGGTAACGGTCCCACAGTCTGGAGATGGTGCTTGGGGACACATGGAATGCCCTGGCAACGGCCGTTCTGGATTCCTGCGTCTAGTCGGCCGATGGCATTGTTTCTCTGCGGTTCACTGAGACGTGGCATGTCCTGGATTGTCAACTGTCGGCCAGATACAGAGGCCAGGCAAGCGAACACCCTGCACTTTTATACTGTCGGTGTTCATGTTGCGCGTGCAGACAACGCACGTGCAGTGGTGACATGGTTTGCACGTGGCTGCGTTTTTGCGAATATTCACATTTTGGAACTTTATTGTACAGTAGCTGCGTTTTATCGAATGTAACCGTGGGAATGTGTTTGGGACATGCAATGACCTTATATTCACAAAGCATGAACTGGTAGGAAACATAAAATCGGAGTTATAACCCATTTGTACCCTTTTGCGTTTCTTTTTTTGAAGAGTATATATACATATGTATGTATGCCTACAAAATGTTTAGGTTTTTTGGCAAAAAAAAAAAAAAAAATGTGTTTAAAAATATTACAGAAATGCTAATGTTAAAATGGATGGTGACATCCTGCATTTGAACCTGTCAGCTATTATTATTCATAAAGCAGTTTCGACCATAATTTAAAGTTTATTTTGTGTTACTACACCACTAGAGCATATTAATTATCGGCTATTGGATGTCAAATATCTTTGAGAGAAAACTCCCTACATTTTCACATTAGTAGCAAGGGATCTTATTTATGCACCATCCCACAGACAGGAAAGCACATACCACGGCCTTTGGTATACCAGTCGTGGTACACTGCCTGAAAAGAAAAATATCCCAATTGGTCCACCGACGGGGATCAACCCTATACTGACCGCGCATCAGACTAGCGCTTTACCACTGAGCTACGTCCCGCTCCAATGTTAAAATGGATGGATGGATGGATGGATGGATGGATGGATAACATCCTGCATTTAAACTGTCAGCTGTTGTTATTTATAAAGCAATTTCGACCAAGACCAATTAATTTGTGTTTGCAACAGACACTTAACAGTTTTCTAAAATACTGTGAGCGAGGCGAGGCGCAATATGACGTAAGATCGATTCTCTTCACTGGACATCTGTATTAGGTTTCCCCAATCCATTTCCATTGCAACTTATTTATGCTTATATCCAAATAAGGTTCAAGCACGCTATCCTCATACACCTCAGCTGTCCGGGCTGTATGCCCAGGACAGAGGGTTAGTTGTTAGTGGCTAGTGAGAAACAAGAGGGTGTACTGGTCTTACACCTACCCACTGAGTCGCAAAAACTCGCTCTGGGTGGGAGCGGTATCGGGCTGCAAACCCTGTACCTACCAGCCTATATCCGATGGCTTAACCACGACACTACCGAGGCCGGTTTCGTCAATCCATCCAGTTTTTCCACAACTGTTACCAAAGAACGTGGATCGTGCTCTACTGGCTACTGTTTAGCATGTTTGACGTCCAATAGCCGATGAAAAAATCAATGTGCTCTAGTGGCGTTGTTAAATAAAACAAACTTTACTATTTCTAGTATACTGAAGGCAAAAATACACGAGTTTATTAAAACAGCAGTTGTATATGTATCTTGCATTAGGCTAGACTGGGGTGAGACGTAGCACAGTGGTAAAGAGTTTGCTTGATGCGATCTAGGATCGATCTTTGTCAGTGGATCCATTAGGCTATTTCTCGTTCAAACAAGTGCACCACGACTAATATATCAAAAGCCGTGGTATGTGCTATCCTGTCTGTTGGATGGTGGGGAAGATTCCTTTCAACTAATGGAAAAATGTAGCGAGTTTCCTCTCTATGGCTATATGTCAAAATTACCAAATGTTTGACATCCAATAGCCGATGATTAATAAATCAATGTGCTCTAGTGGTGTCGTTAAACAAAAAATAAAGTAACTTTAACTAGTAAGTATATTTTTGTGTGACTCTGGCAAGTCCTATACATGTACATATATACAATAACAGAGGTATGTATGACATGAAATATATAATGCCGTTCTGTTATTGACGGTTTATTTGTTGCTATGACGACACACGTAACAACAAATTTAAAATGAAAAGTATCTTATTGCATGATTGAGTTATCTTGACCTCTCATCTGCCGACAGTATGTTGCAAGATTTTAGAATGATTACCCTGGTTGTAACCACACTATCGTTTCGTTCAAATCTGATGTTGATAGGGCCTATAATATTAGTTTATTTTGTCAGACTGTATTAACTAACATCTTGTGGCAAAATGGTTGAATAAACGTCACGAAAGGTTGATTCAATTAATCATTATTGTACAGCGGAAGTTTAAAGACAGAACATGTTTCAGCTTCAGCACTGATGGGATAATTGCATCGATTAATATCACTTGTATATACATGCATATATACTGAACAAACTAAGAAACTTCCGCTAACTTTGCTTGAACATAACTTGATGAAAACAAACCGGGGGAATAATTGTTATATATGCGTTTAAAGAGTGTTCCATGATGCATCGTTTGGTGCAAAAATCATGGCCATAGGTTAACAGAAACTAGGAGAAATTTTGACCAAGTGTGGTAGGGGTTAAAAATTAAAACACCCACTTAATAACTGATATGACCACCTCTTGAATTGACCACTGCAGTGCATCGCAGGCGCATAGAATTTACTAAAGTGTGGAATATTGTTCCATTCCTGAATGAGCGCTTGACGAAGTTCGTTGACGTTAGCGGGTGGGTTGGGATGACGCCTCAATCGTCTGTCCAGACTATCCCAGGCATGCTCGATGGGGTTGAGATCAGGACTTTTAGTGGGCCAGTCATCAATGAAATCAATGTTATTTGTCCTAAGAAAATTTACAGTGTCTCTAGCTGTATGAGAGGTGGCATTATCATGCTGAAAAATCGAGATGTTGGCAATGTTATGGAACAGAGGAATGACATGATGAGCGAGAATGTCATCGCGGTAACGTTGAGCATTTAAATTGCCATCAATGACGACTAGTGGTGAACGATAACCATGGGCAGTGGCTGCCCAGACCATGACAGAACCCCCACCCCCGAAACGATCTCGTTCAAGAACACAACAGTCAGCATAGCGTTCATTTCTCCAACGGTAGACGCGCACCCTGCCATCACCACGAAAATCGGGATTCATCCGAAAAAAGAACGGTATTCCAGCGTCGCCGTATCCAGCGAGTGTGTACACGTGCCCAATTAAGACGATTTAGACGATGACGTCGCGTTAAAACGCATCCGACGTAAGGACGTCGTGCATATAAACCGTTCTCCCGCAGACGATTACGAACAGTTTGCCCACTGATTCGGTTATTGTGAAGCCCAGGTGTGTTAGCAGCAGTAGCAGTGGCAGTTTGGAATCGATTGCGCAAATGTGTGTTCATGATATAGCGGTCTTGACCACGTGTTGTAACACGCGGACGTCCACGAGGTGGCAAGTCGTTGGTGCTTACTGTCGTTCGAAATCTTACGCGAAGATTTCGTATCGCTCGACTAGAACTCCCAACATGCCTTGCAACGTCTTCTGTCGACATGCCAGCATCAAGCATGCCAATCGCCCGTTCGCGTAAATTATTGGGTATTCTTGGCATACTAAAAATGCTACAATGTAAAAAACTTTAATTTTTTTACAAATTTTGAAGCGTTTTCTTTCACTTGACAACAATGTCAGTAAGACAAATAAAACAAATTGACCGAATACTACACGGGACATGTAGAACCATGCATGCATGTGCAAATTGAATTTCACGTTGTCGACGATTAACAGTGCCAAAATAATCGATAAAATTCATGAATCCTGATAATACAGCTCAAGGCTAATACTACCTATATAATTTCATTACACAATGAAATCTTTAACACAACAAATACTATATGTACAAATCGGAAGTTTCTTTTTTTGTTTAGTATATATATATATATCACTTGGCCCACGGCTCTTTTAGAATATGTACACACGTCGTACATTTAACGTGTATATGTTACCACGATGATTTCGACTCGATAGCATGTTGAGCAGTGTATGTCAGCAAACCCAATGAAGTGGAAAATATGAACACCTTTGATGTTGCAATATGCAAATTAAGTATTCAGCGACACGGTTAGGCAAGAAAAGGTTAGGCGAGGAAACGAACTGTCATTGAAAAGCACGAATAACGTAAGTATAAAAGCGGTTGATCCAGAATTGATCAAATAGAGAGTTGTAAAAAGGAAATTTGTTTATCAATCACATAGCACATTTTAAACTACGGTGACCTGTAGAAACGATATCTGCAGAGGTGACCGCACAATCTCTAGTGAGTGGGTTACAGCCTCTAGTGAGTGGATTACAGCCTCTAGTGAGTAGATTACAGCCTCTAGTGAGTGGGTTACAGCCTCTAGTGAGTGGATTACAGCCTCTAGTGAGTGAGTTATAATCTCTAGTGAGTGGGTTACAACCTCTTATGAGTGAGTTACAGCCTCTAGTGAGTGGATTACAACCTCTAGTGAGTGGATTACAGCCTCTAGTGAGTGGATTCCAGCCTATAGTGAGTGAATTACAGCCTCTAGTGAGTGCATTACAATTTCTAGTGAGTGGATTACAGCCTCTAGTGAGTGAATTACAGCCTCTAGTGAGTGAATTACAATTTCTAGTGACTGAGTTACAGTCTCTAGTGAGTGGGCTACAATCTCTAGTGAGTGGGTTACAGCCTCTAGTCTAGTGAGTGGGTTACAACGTCTTATGAGTGAGTTACTGCCTCTAGTGAGTGGATTACAGCCTCTAGTGAGTGGATTACAGCCCCTAGTGAGTGGATTACAGCCTCTAGTGAGTGAATTACAGCCCCTAGTGACTGGGTTACAATCTCTAGTGACTGGGTTACAATCCCTAGTGACTGGGTTACAGCCCCTAGTGAGTGGGTTACAGCCCCTAGTGACTGGGTCACAGCCTCTAGTGAGTGGGTTACAATCTCTAGTGAGTGAGTTACAGCCTCTAGTGAGTGGGTTACAACCTCTAGTGACTGGGTTACAGCCTCTAGTGAGTGGGTTACAACCTCTAGTGACTGGGTTACAGCCTCTAGTGAGTGGGTTACAATCTCTAGTGAGTGAGTTACAGCCTCTAGTGAGTGGATTACAACCTCTAGTGAGTGGGTTGCAGCCTCTAGTGAGTGGGGTTACAGCCTCTAGTGAGTGGGTTACAGCCTCTAGTGAGTGGATTACAGCCTCTAGTGAGTGGATTACAGCCTCTAGTCAGTGAGTCACAGCCTCTAGTGAGTGGGTACAGCCTCTAGTGCGTGGGTTACAATCTCTAGTGCGTGGGTTACAGCCCCTAGTGGGTGGGTTACAGCCCCTAGTGGGTGGGTTACAGCCCCTAGTGACTGGGTTACAGCCTCTAGTGAGTGGGTTACAGTCTCTATTGAGTGGGTTACAACCTCTAGTGGTTGGATTACAGCCCCTAGTGACTGGATTACAGTCTCTAGTGAGTGGCTTACTATATCTAGTGAGTGGGTTACAGTCTCTAATGAGTGGGTTACAACCTCTAGTGACTGGATTACATCCCCTAGTGAGTGGGTTACAGCCTCTAGTGACTGGTTTACAGCCTCTAGTGAGTGGGTTACAGCCTCTAGTGAGTGGGTTACAGCCTCTCGTGAGTGGGTTACAGCCTCTCGTCGCAAATTGAGGGCACAAGCCATATTTTTGTATTTATATAGTGAGGGTCTGTGCCACCCCCACTCGCCAAGTTCCTAAGGGCCTGACGATTCGACACTGTACAGGGGAGAAAAAGGGGAAACCTTCTGCCGCCACATAGGCTTCTCATACCAAAAAACCGCAGCAAGGGATATTTTATATCCCCTTTCTTATAGGCTGGACAGTGAATTTGATGTGCCAGTCGTGTCCTTTGGTGTACCAGTCGTGTCCTTTGGTGTGTCAGCCGTGTCCTTTAGTGTGTCAGTCGTGTCCTTTGTTGTGTCCTTTGGTGTGCCAGTTGTGTCCTTTGGTGTACCAGTCGTGTCTTTTGGTGTGCCAGTCGTGTCCTTTGGTGTGCCAGTTGTGTGGCAATCACAGCTAAGGTACATGTATTTTAAAACATAAACAAATTAAGAATTTCGTGGAAATAAATGTCTCACCTACCATAAAATGTTCAGTACACTGTGATGAACATCGATAGGTGCAACTATAAACCAAGTTTCACTGACTTAAGTTTTACAGCTTGTGAGCAATGGATGTAACCGCGAAACTTTGACATTAAACTTTAACGCAAACATTTACTCCGTCGTTGCTGTCCCCGCTGTCGAAAAAGTAATAGCCTACTTATCTTTCGCCTCTTTACTTCGTAAAGGCGAGACAAAAAGCGCAAAACAGGAGAGAAATGTAAGTCGATGGAGTTGATGAAAGTTTAAACACATCAAACTAAACTAGGCAGAGCCAAGTAATGCAATACAGATGACAGCCAAAATAACAATGGGCTGGGAATAACGCTGGGCAAGCTAGTAAATCAAAACGATTGTGAATCTAAAAAAAAAGGGGGATCCGTTTGTAGTGGTTTTTCATACAGACATGTTTAAATAACTATTTGAACTAGAAAACAAACCCGAAACCAGATATGGGTGAGTGTTGACACATATTAAGTATAACATTCGTGTGCACTTTGCTAAATTGTAACTGCTAGCAGTCGTCGAGTATGTTCTGTTATTATACAAATTGGTTTTATGTATATATTTATCTCTTTCTCTGTATTCTTCATGTGGCTTTGTCTGTTATCGGACGATGTCCTCACCTCTCTCTCTCTCTCTCTCTCTCTCTCTCTCTCTCTCTCTCTCTCTCTCTCTCTCTCTCTCTCTCTCGACAGAATAGTCGATTAATGCTTAGTTGTGGTTAGTGAAAGAGAAGTCTATATTGGCTCCACTGTGCTGTTTAGTTAAATCTGATCAAAAGAAAGTATACCTAATCCATTTTATGCGAAACAACACATTTTACACCCAACAGTAGTGGTGTTTGTGAATGGTCTTGTGCACATTTGATGGTAATTATTGTTTACCAGTGTTCATATCTCGCCAAGTAATTATACTTGCAATATACATCACTTGCATCAACTTGATGTTTGTGTCGTTTTACTATTTAAGAACAACAGTTGGATGTTGATGGGTAATGAGAGAAACGTTATTGGTGTATAGCCTTACATTACTCGTTGAGTCGTTAAAGGAACCGTCCACAGTTTGGTACCATTGTAACTTGTTTACGACTAACATATCCTTATATTTAATAAACAAGGTGTGTGTAATGAATGAATGAATGAATGAATGAATGCATGAATGGATGCATGCATGAATGAATGAATGAATGAATGAATGAATGAATGAATGTTTAACGACACCCCAGCACAAAAAATACATCGGCTATTGGGTGTCAAATTATTGTAATTCAAAACATGAAGTGATGAGCAACATCAGTATAAAAATTCAAGAGTCAAATAAAAACACAAATATCACAGATAGATCGAATTAAAATTTAGAGTAAAAGTCAGTATCACATAAAAATTGTAATACAAATTATTTCTGTCATCCTTATGTTTGTAGTATCCAAAAGAAAATGTATTGAATATGTCATTTTAGTCGCTACAAAAGCTCCGTTAGTCGAAAACATCTTACCAGTGGCGGATCCAGAAACTCCATTTAAGGGGGCCCCAATGCCAAGGGAACTTTGGGGGAGGTTTGGAGGGGATCATAAAAAAAAATGAAAATTAATATATAATAAAATTTAAACTGTCGCTGGCCCCTGCCCCCCCCCCCCCCCCTTAGACCCGCCTCTGCTTACGATGACTACAAACTCATTCTGGGTAGGACGCACATATTTCCCTTTCTGTTCGGAAGTTAAGACGACCGAGACTGGTGTTTGTTGACAATACTCTCATCTCTTTGCGTCGGGGGCGGGACGTAGCCCAGTGGTAAAGTGTTCGCTGGATGCGCGGTTGGTCTAGGATTGATCCCCGTCGGTGGACCCATTGGGATAGTTCTCGTTTCAGCCAGTGCTCCATAACTGGTGTAACAAAGGCCGTGGTATGTACTATCCTGTCTGTGGGATGGTGCATATAAAAGATCCCTTGCTGCTAATCGAAAAGAGTAGCCCATGAAGTGGCGGCGGGGTTTCCTCTCTCAATATCTGTGTGGTCCTTAACCATATGTCTAACGCCATATAACCGTAAAATAAAATGTGTTGAGTGTATCGTCAAAAAAAACCCATTTCCTTCCTTCCTCTTTGTGTCGACAATACTCGCATACTCTTTGTTTCGACAATACTCTCATACTCTTTGTGTCGACAATACTCGCATACTCTTTGTTTCGACAGTCCGACAAGTGTCCTGGTCGACCGAGTCCAAAACCTTCCTACCCTGTCATTGATTTGTGTGTTCAACCGTATTCCAGGTAGCCAAACACAGACAATATGCGTTTTAAATTGTCATCAAGGAGGAACGATCGAAGCACGTCCACAATGCTACCTGTAGAGCGGTAGTCGTGGAAACGCCAAAAATATATTGATCGACTTGGTCGGTTTACAAATAATTGATGCGTGAACGCTCAAAATGGCAGTGTTGTGGGACGTTTCATTTCTAGCTAATGAAAATATGTAAAATATATGAGAGTGAATAATTATTAACTGCAGGTACACATTTATGTAGTGCATGGTTTTATGAGGGGGTGGGGGTGGGGGTGGGGGTGGGTGGGTAGGGGTGGAGTGTTATTCTGAAATAACAATCCTATTATGACGTATATTGGTATGTTCATGTCTTTGTTCAAACCAATATACATGTCAATGTTCACACCAATATACTGACCGAATAAAACGTCGTTTTCAATTCCACCACCACCACCACCACAACAACAACAACGGCAGCAACAACAAAAACAAACCAACAACAACATTTTGCGAACCACATACCATTACAATGAATTTGTTAATAGGTTACGGTGGTAAGCAAGCAAACAAATTCATTCACTGTTTGTTTTTGGGTTTTTTTTGGGGGTTTTTTTTTTGGGGGGGGGGGGGGGGTGTTTTATTTAATTTCTTTTATATCATATCTAAGTATTAACTGGTAATTCATCTGTAAACCGAAAGAAAAATGGATACAAAAACCGTCAAACTATCAAATACATGTGTATATGTACTTATATCCATACTGGTTATCTCAATCACACTAACCTATATCTGAAGTAGACAACTAAGGTATCTGAACTGTGTGCTAAAGACACTAAGTACCAAAATCAACAGGGTCGTTGCAGTTGGGATGCCTTGGGAGGGGGATGGCTCTGCGTTTTATTTTTGTACATCTTTGAGTTAACATGATAATAATGTTATATAAGGGCAGCTGCAATTAAAAGGGTCCAGACAGCAGACACCTTTCTAGACTAAATAACGGTAGTCTGTTAATGTCTTATAGCTCCAGGTAGTACTATACCAAATAACTTCCGGCTGGGTCAAAGTTCGAGGTGCACCCAACTTTTGATAGAGAAGTGAACACCACAAGTCCTGTGATTGGTTATAAATGTGAGTGTGTTGGTTGTAAAAAATAATAGTTTCATCTGGGTAAAATAAATGTGCAATTTTATTTCATCTAGTACCAATGTGTCAAGTAGCCTTGTGCTTGAAACATGTATGGGGTACCTGTAAAAAAAAGTACTCAAATTTTGTGCGAAACTAGGGTAGTCATAGACGCTACCCGTTATCTCAGAAACGAGCAGCTTGACCCCCATGTTTTTCTGATTCACTTTAAGTGTAAGGGGTGGTAGTATTTATATCCGTGGCGTTTATGTCGGTTGATACGTTGCAGGTAGGAGTTTTAGCCGCATATGTTACTATTGTCGTCTATGGGATTTGATTTGGTAGTATACACCCTCCACCATATGAAAATCCTAACTGGCTTATCGTCATCGAACATACGTTAGGTCTTATTAACTGAATAACCCCAATGTAAAATATATAATAACACGTTCACTTGTGATCATAGTTCGTATGATCCTGTGGCGGATCAATATCCTCTTGTGGTGTCGTTAAACAAAACAAATTTTAAACCAAATAATAGTCTACTACGAACATAATTTATGTCACGAGCTTTCACCGTTAACATGGTAGTTTATAGGTTTACTTTATACCGCATCCCCGGCGACTCCTCTCCACACATTCTCTGCTGAACTTCAGATAACGGTTTTTGTTTGTTTTTTACTTTATGACAAGACATAAGTAATGTTATCTGAGTCTTGAAAGTTGTGTTAAAAGTTCTTATCAGTGATATGTTTAATGATTCCTGGAAGATAAAGAATACTTAGATTCTCCTTGTTCAAGCAAATATTGCATTTATAACTATTAAATTGTAATTGCAATGTCGCGGGCAATATTTAAACGAATACTTAGGAACTGAATTATAGCATGCGTACATACTGAGGGGCGGGGACGTGGCTCAGTGGCAAAACGCTTGCCTGATACGTGGTCGGTCTAGGATCGATCCCATCGGTGGCCCATTGGGATGGTGCGTATAAAAGATCCTTTGCTACTAATGGAATTTTTTTTATCGAATTCTTCATTTAGACTATATGTCACAATTACCAAATGTTTGACATCCAATCGCCGATGATTAATAAATAAGTATGCTCCAGTGGTGTCGTTTAACAAAAACAAACTTTAAACTTTGTACAGTTAATATCATTTAATATCATTATGCTCTTCTCTTTATCTAGGTCAATGCTATGTTAAAGGTTGACGATGCGAATGGGTCTGTTTCTGTCTCTCCACTGTATTACTCTGTCAAACTAAAAAACACTGGCATTGCCAAAATGCTGATCTCGCGTGGAGCAGACGTCAATGTCGGGTGTGTTGGAACAGGATACAGCAGAACTCGTTCAGGTCAGTTGTGCATAGGCGTACGGGCTCCCACTTTTGTAGAGGACAGGCTGATTTTTGCCCGAATTAAACGAAAATGCGAAAATTTTGATAACATTACTTTCAAACAGCTATATAGGGTTGCAAATGAATCACTACATGGATTACATCTAATATTGTTGGTAGAATGATAGAAAAACATAATGAAAAGGTTTCAGGCCAGCTCATTGTGCCCAAAAATCTTTGTCGTTTTTACCGGAATTTAAGGATTTGCTCCAGCACTGGTGTGTGTGTGTGTGGGGGGGGGGGGGGGGGGGCAG
Organism: Gigantopelta aegis; assembly: GCF_016097555.1. NCBI lineage: Eukaryota > Metazoa > Mollusca > Gastropoda > Neomphalida > Peltospiridae > Gigantopelta > Gigantopelta aegis. The sequence continues at coordinate 20,921,385 of NC_054704.1, forward strand.
GGGACAGATGCTTGCAGTAAATAATATGTTTAATAAAACAAATAAACGTAATTCAGGCCTTCAACGTAAGCACCAGTGTGTAGTTTTAATATTCGTTTCAGTCTGATAAGAAAGTAATGATAAGAAAACTATTTTTACAATGCTTGTTTGCTTAACTACTACTTCTGCGTTGCCATCTTGCATGATAATTGCTAATCATGGAAAAGGACTCCGAACCTATAACAAAATCAATATAAAAATATCATTTTCATTACATCATGTAATTAGAGTTGATACAAGACAACGGGTCGACGTTAAAGCGCAATTACATCATAGTAAGTTACTTCCATAAATTATATTTCCACAGAGACTCCTCTACACTGTGCATGCAGGCTGGGTAACGTTGACATTGCTGAATTACTCCTGGACCACGACTGTGACGTGAACGCTGTCGACAGCGACGACTGTACTCCTGTCTGGGTTGCTGTTGACAACAAGAACGTGACGATGGTTGAATGTCTTCTTTCTCGCCCTGGGATCCAAATTAACGTGGCCCGTGAACAGCCCGGAAACAAGTACGCTAAAATCTGTCATTTTCATTTACAATAACCAAAGGAAAAGAAGTTTGTTTTGTTTAACGACACTGATTAGTTAATTAATCATCGGCTTTTGTATGTGAAACATTTGGTAATTTTAACAAATAGTCATCAGAGGAAACCTGCTACATTGTTCCTTATGCTGCAAGGGATCTTTCATATGCACTTTCCAACAAACAGGAAAGCATACCACGGCCTTTGACAAGTTGTGGTGCACTGGTTGTAAGGAAAAAACCCACAATTAGTTGAACGAATCCACTGAGGTGGTTCGATCCTGCAATTCAAGCACCTCAGGCAAGCACTCAACCGACTGAGCTAAATTCCGCCGCTTACAATAACAAGTTCTGTACCTTTATTTTTACTTGATATTCAGCTGTATCCAGTTAAGGTTCAAGCACAGTATCCTGACATACACCTCAAGTACTAGTGTTTGGGCGGTCTGCAATAGTCCTTCTGCAGGAGTGTATGCATAGACGATGTTTTGGACGTCGAACCTCTCATCCCAGCTCTAAGCGAATTTTGTTTTTTTTATAAGATCAGTACATTAGTGTCAGTTGTTAGTTGTTGGTATTTTGCCGACTCTTTCCATCCCCCACCATCCACCTTGGCTTTGACCCTGAATGGCATTAAGTATATTGCTGATAGAGGCTCATGATCGCTTACCTAAGGTCTGTACCAATCTTTCTCGATACTTATTTTTGTACCATTCCAGCCGTGGTATGTTCTGTCCTTTTTATGGGAATGTGCATGTAAAAAATCCCAGGAGAACTTTTTGGTAGGAGTAGTCTACGTGTGGTGGCAGAGGGCCCAAGACCAAATGTAAAAAACAAAAAATGTGTTAAACAAATACTCCCTTCTTGTATAAAGTCAAACTTGTCTTGAGAGTGGCAGTCATCCTGCAAGATGTTTTATTTTGGATGGCAATAGGAAAGCGTAGTTTTGGAGGGTGGCAGTTTTCTTACTCAGTAAGTGACAGTCCTCTCACACTAGAATCTTATCGTCCTGGGGTGGTAGCCTTAAACAGTAACAATATGCATCATTTGGTGAACGGCAGTCCATTTACATAATAGGAAACATCATCCTGGAGAGTGGAAGTCATTTTACACAGTAGGAAATGTGTATTGTCCTAGGCCCCCTTTTTACGAAGCAATCTTAGCGTCCAGCTCACCCTAAGCGCATACGGTAGTTATGAACTAAAGGTGGCCATAGCGTTGGGATCACCTCGTGGAACGAGGGAAGGGGGGGGGGGGGGGGCTTGATGGTGGCAGTCCACTTACATAGTATGATAAAGTCTTAGGTAGTAGCAGTTCTCCTATATATAAAAACGCACAACAGTGATTCATGGGAGCAGTCACGGCGTCTTTGTTAACCACTTCCTTTGCTTGCCTTTTTGAAGAGATACGATTTTGAATGAGACAATTGCTGGGGTGTCGTTAAACATCCATCCATTCATTCATTCATTCATTCATTCATTCATTCACTGAATGAGAGGGGAGATGTATCCCAGTGGTACAGTACTCGCTCGCTGTGCAGTCGGTCTGGGATCGATCCCCGTTGGTGGGCCCATTGGGCTATTTCTCGTTCCATCCAGTGCACCACGACTGGTATATCAAAGGCCGTGGTATGTACTACCCTGTCTGTGGGATGGTGCATATAAAATATCCCTTACTGCTAATCAAAAAAAGAGTAGCCCATGAAGTGGCGACGGCGGGTTTTCTTTCTCATCTGTGTGGTCCTTAACCATATGTCCGACGCCATATAACCGTAAATAAAATGTGTTGAGTGCGTCGTTAAATAAAACATTTCTTTCTGTTTTCATTGAATGAGACAACTTCGTTCTGTTTCCTTTTGGTGCTGGAATTGTTGAATAGCATTCCGACTTGTTTTCCAGGGAAGGAGCACTACACAAAGCTTGCAGCACGGGTTTGTCAGAGATCGTACAACTACTGCTGTGTCACGGCAGCGACGTCAATGCCACTGATGAACGCAACATCACGCCACTTTACCTTGCGTGTCAGAATGGTTACACGAATATAGTCAACGTGCTTCTTACAGCAGGTAAGACAAAAAACAGTCGAACTGGTAAAAAGGATCACCATGTAAATCCCTTTCCACTTAGGATATTTTCTGCAGAGGATGTTTTTAGGAGGACGGGCGATCGCAAACAATTTGAATGGTACCATAGTGTTCTAGCATTTAACATTAGGCGCTTCCTTCATAAATGCGACTCATTCACAGCTATTTACACAATTTTATGGATAAGTTTAGAATGTATTTCATAAATGCGACCCTTTCACAGCTCTTTACAGTTTTATTGATAATTTTAGAATGTCTTTTATAAGTGCGATTCTTTAACAGCTATTTACATAGATGTATTGCTAATTTTAGAATTATTGTATTGATCGGTATTTACATTCGTTTCACGCTTAATAGTCGATGTATTGTCCGTGCTGAGATGTTTGTTCAATATTCAATTCAATTCCCGTGTTTTGCTTCATTCCACAGGAGCTGATGTCAACATCCAACGAAACTGTTTTGGCTGGAAAAATCAAAAGTATTCTCCCCTGCATGTATCAATAAAGGGAGGTCACTGCGATATTGTTAAAGCTCTTTTGGCCGCTGGTGCCGACATAGAGACGCAGGAAGCGACTGGGAAAACTGGATTATTCCTTGCGTGTAAGGAGGGACATGCTGACATCGTAAAGACGCTATTAGACCACGGTGCAGACCCAAATGTGAAGACGAATAATTTGGGTCAAACGCCTCTGTTTTGTGCCTTACATTCTGGCCTCTACCAAATACAAAAGAGGGTAAAACAACTGAAAAAGTCTTCTGCTCAAGGATTCTTAAAATACGACTCCCATTCATTTGTGGTCGAAATTTTAGGATTACTGCTTCAGTATGGTGCTAGACATGATTTGTTAGACAACTCTGGATACACGGCTTGTGACTACAGCATCATGTTGGGTCAAGTGGACACGACGTGCATTCTACTACAACATGGTGCCACGATCACAAAAGATTGTTACTCGTGTAACACGAATAGATGGGACGATTTTACTATATGTAAAATACTCCTGTTGCATTCCAGAGATTTTGTACCACTGATAAAACGGAATCTCGACCGCGTGTCACCCGGTGTTAGAACACAAGTTTCTGATGATCTAATGAGACCTCCGAGTTTATCGAGACTATGTAGATACAGAATAAGAAATCTAATCCACGCCAAGACATCGGTGTCACTGTTTCCTAACATTGATATTTTACCAGTGCCAAATGTTTTGAAGAAATATCTCAAATTGGAGGACGCTTATGATGCTGTTTTTGCACAATAAACTACATTTTGAATCTGGTCTGGTTCGAATCCTGCAAAATAACATTTTTTGTGGATGCGTGCGTGTTTGTGTGTTTCGTTCATTTGTCTACTCTGCTATACTTTTCCCAATTAATTTACCATATTTAAAAAAGTGTACTATTAAGTTGTGTTTATATGGGATAATGTTATTGCTTTTTATATATCACCCACGTGCCTTTTTTTTTTTTTAAAGTTCTAATCGAAATATAGTTTCTTGAATAATCCGGCTGCTTGTGTGTGCGTGCGCGTGTGCGCGTGTGTGTGTGTGCGTGCGTGTGTGTGTGTGTTTCAGTTGATTTAGATATGAACACAAAAAGTATTTAAAATAAGTGTTCAACCAATCAATTTGCCGTGATCACATTGATTTATTAAATAATCGGCTATTTGATGTCAAACATTTATACATTTTGGCATTTTTCTATTAGTAGCAAGGGATCAATGATTAATCAATGTGCTCTAGTGATGTCCTTAAACAAAACAAACATTAACTTTTCTTTTGTATAATTATGAAATATTTTACTGGACACCCAGCTTTAGTCCAGCTGAAGGGGAGTACAGCGTAGTGTGGTCTGCATGGATAGAAGAAAGGGAGGAATGTTTTATTTACCAACGCACTCAACACATTTTATTTACAGTTATATGGTGTCAGACATATTGTTAAGGACCATACAGATATTGAGAGTGGAAACCCGCTGTCGCCACTTCATGGGCTACTATTTTCGATTAGCAGCAAGGGATCTTTTATATGCACCATCCCACAGACAGGGTAGTACATACCACGGCCTTTGATATACCAGTCGTAGTGCACTGGCTGGAACGAGAAATAGCCCAATGGGCCCACTGACGGGGATCGATTTCATACCGACGGCACATTGAGCGAGCGCTTTACCACTGGGCTACGTCCCGCCCCTGCATGGATAGAAGAAGGAAGGAAGGATCAGAAGCCGTGGCATGTTTTATCTGACGACGCTCTCTTCACATTTTAATTACGGTGATATGGCGTCAGATGCATGGATAGAAGAAGGAAGGATCAGAAGCCGTGGCATGTTTTATCTGACGACGCTCTCTTCACATTTTAATTACGGTGATATGGCGTCAGATGCATGGATAGAAGAAGGAAGGATCAGAAGCCGTGGCATGTTTTATCTGACGACGCTCTCTTCACATTTTAATTACGGTGATATGGCGTCAGATGCATGGATGGAGACAATACGTTTAAAACAGTACTTTAATGTTTAATGATAGCAGCACATGAACGCAAAACGACCAAATAAAAGTGATTTGAGAAGAAATAATTGTACTTAAATGTCATCATTCATTTTATGAAAGACTTGTCAAGTGTATGAATGTTATTTGACCGTCCATTTTGTCAGGGGATCTTTACACATCAATATATTAGAGCAAATATTTTTATATTTTTGTATTTGTTATTAAAAATTTTGACCAAAATACTGCCTTTGTTTTTGTTTTTATTTGATGATTTCAAGACAAGAATACTGTCGCTCTTAATGCAAATGTCTAACGACACCTCAGCACATTTAAAACAATGGCTACTTGGTGGCTAACCATTTCTATTTCGACATTTGGTCAATAGATAAAATCCGCTTCTTTCACATAAAAATGTCAGATAAAGCAGCAAGAGCTCTTTTATAAACACTTTCCAACATATTTAACAGTACATACCACAGCCTTTTATATTCCAGTCGTAGGCATTGGTTGGGATGGGGAAAAACCGTGGTTTCAAAGGGTGAGCGCTCTACCACTGAGCTACATACCGCCGTCCTTTTTTAATGGCAACATACTTAATTTAAGTGTGATGTATCTAGGCAATTGACCAAAATAGTGTTTATTAAGTGTGTTTGCGTTTCTATTTTGCATTGGGAACATGTTATAAAACAGGGATGCGAGATTACAGCCTCAAAATATGGGAACTATGTTTTGTTTAACGACACCACTAGAGCATATTCATTAATCATCAGCTATTGGATGTCGACTATTTGGGAAACCCACTACATTTTTCCTTTAGCAGCAAGGCATCTTCTGTATGCACTTTCCATAAAACATGACGGCACATACCACGGTGTTTAATTTATAATTCGAGGAACACTGACTGGGATGAGGAAAAACCCAATCAGAAAAGGGGTCAAAAGAGCAAATCTCAAAACAAACAAACAAAAGTTTAAAGAATGGCCTAAGGTTGAATTTATAATTTTATGATACACTTATCAGGTTATGTGTATATCTATAGCTCTCTATTGATGGAGGTATTAAATACACGCAGATGTGCAATGTGTACACACATTTAACCGGTATACTTCAAAGAAAATGCACAATAAATATGTTTGTGTTATATTTAGAAATATTTACATAACATTTGTTGGGATTTGGGATAGAATACCATGTAAAAATTACTTAATTTGTAATAGTTATCGATATAAGAAATTCTAATCGCAGTTAATTTTATCCAAAAAATTCCCAAAATTGAATAAAACTAAACAAATACCGGTAGGTCTGTATTGAACTTTATTAGACAGAAGCATTGAACCCTGATCCATGTCATACAAATTAGAAATGATTGACAAACGAAGCGAAATCAAAGTCCATATGCTCCAGATTTTCGCCAACCTATCAAAAGAAACGAATAGTATATTTGTTTAAAGACATCTCGGCATATTATATATATATATATATATATATATATATATCTAGGAGAGGCCTAGTAAGTTGGCAAACTTGTGCCCAATCCTTTTTGTTGTTTATGCAATAAAATATGTTTTCAATCAATATACACTGAAGTAAATACAGACCTTTGGCCAATCTAAATTTAAAGCGTCCATTTGGTTGTCTTTTAAACTGAAAATATAAAGTAAAACTCGTCGGTAGACAGCGTCCATCAAAGGTAGCATCAAACAGTACTGTAATAATATTTTTAAATAGCTGTTTAATACAAGTCAGTTTGTTTTATTTTATGTTTAAGTTTATCTCATATATTAATATATGTTTTCATTTATTCATTCATTTCAACTTATTTTCATGCTTATATCTAATTAAGGTTCAATCACGATGTCCTGGGCACACACCTCAGCTATCTGTTCAGGACAGTGGGTTAGTTATTAGTGGTTAGTGAGAGAGAAGAGGGTGTAGTGGTCGTTAAAACTCACTCTGGGTGGGAGCCGATACCGGGTTGCGAACCCTGTACCTACAGCCTTATGTCTGATGACTTAACCACGACACCACCGATGCCGGTTGTATTTTCAATTTTCTTTATGTCTATACTTTCAGTTTACAGATACATTTCTCAACTAAATTAATAATGTTTTTTTTTTGTATACCTGGTGGGATTATTTTTCCTCTTTTCCCATGAAATCAACCCAAAGGCCGATATATTGATTGTTACATTAGAATCCTCATCCTTGTATGAGGAAGTTAAGGAAATGAATCTATTTTTAAAAGAAATATTATAGTAAAAGAACTGCTGTTTAAAAGTTGTAAAAGTACATGCATAAAGTGCAGTGTTAAATTTCAAGATATCAAACCCCTAAATACCTAACGGGCACTTATGACTTGTTTTGTTTTTATTACTTACAGTACCTTCAAATTATGTTCTGGCAGAAAGCCTGTCATGGCTGGTATATTAAAGGCTAATCTAATTAAAATTAGCTCCATTACATGTGGATCTAACAGCAGCCCGTTGGAGCTCATGTCCAGTTGACCTTTCATTCGACCAATCAAAACCTTACTTGCAAAATCATGCCAGTGATTTGAGTGCGAGTGCGAATAATTTTTACATGCTCAAAAACCACTAGAGTTTCGAGCATGTTCGTCCTGAGGCCTGTCTCTGGATAGCCAGGGGCTTGTCCCGGGACAGAAAAAAATTAAGCCGACAATTTTGAAATTTACATCCAAAAATTAAAAAGTGGGCTTTTAAAATTTTGATGCGCATCTCTAATTAATATAATTAATAAAAAAAATTCTACTCATTAAATTTGGTCGCTAGATTAGATCGGGTGGTCAAAAAGAAATTAGATAAGATCGGTGGCCTGACTCGGGATGGAGGGGTGTGTGTGTGTAGAGTTGAAAATGTGCAGAATTTTGAAAATAGCAATTAGTGAAAAAAAGTTAATAGAATTTTTAAAAAGAAGTTACAAGCCTAAAATAAAAAGAATTGACTGCTCGGTCGAATATTTATATAATTTGGAGCATTTTAGAAGGACAGTCCAAAAATAAATAAGAGAAAGAAGAGAGGATCGGACTATTTAATAATATTAAAAAAAGAAAATAATTTCGACATAAACTTTTGAACGAAGGTCCGATTTATATGTCAACGTGAGTGGCCTCGTTAAGGCCGTTAGGGCACACAGCGTGTACGGACGAGATGGGTTGCATCCCGTCAAGAAAACTACCAATCTAATTAAAATTAGCTCCACTATTACATGTGGATCTAACACCAGCCAGTTGGAGCTCATGTCCACCAATCAAAACCTTACTTGCAGAATCCTGCCAGTGATTTAAAAATAATTTGAAAACATTCCGAATTATCCTGAGGGTATACGACATGTTTCGTGTGAATTACGAATGCCTTAAAACATGTTTTATTTTATAAAATAAATAATTTGTAATGTAAAACTGAAGACTGATTTAGTTTGGGGTTTTTTTTTTTAAATAAATAAATAAATTTTAATGTAAAATTGAAGACTGATAACCCATCCCGTACGTATTGGAGTAATTCACACGAAACATGTCGTATACCCTCAGGATAATTCGGAATGTTTTCAAATTATTTTTAAATCACTGGCAGGATTCTGCAAGTAAGGTTTTGATTGGTGGACATGTTAGATCCACATGTAATAGTGGAGCTAATTTTAATTAGATTGGAAAACTCCTAGATTGACAGTCAATAGACGTTGAAGGTGTAGTGCTGTGTTGAAATACAGATCTTGAGAAGCCGGATCCGTCTGAGCGAGAGAGAGAATCAGACTAGGGTATAGTCCAGTCGTCATGGGTTGGTATAGTGGTGCGGACGGGCCAGACTCCGGAGGATACGAGATGGTATCACAATAAAACAAAGTAAAGTCTAGAAAAGAGTAGTAGGGGCCGACCCCGCTTCCTATTTCTTCTTAGAGTGGGGCGGTCAATCTTCCAGTGCTGCTAGGACAGGCTCGGATATGTAGAGACTAAACGAGAACAACCGTGGCGTTCTGCAGAATGGCCGTCATACGAGTCACGAAAAAAACAAATCAACATAGTCAGACGGAGAAATGACGTGGAGGCAAGGAATCTCGCTAAAAAAGAATCCAACCTGGTGGTGCAGACTGTCGGAACGAGAAGCGTTCCAGCTTTCAATCGGTTCCAATGGCCGCATACATCCCAGTAGAAAACTTCTCTTCGCTGACAAAAACAACGAAGTGAAGGATCCCCAAGTCGAGCCGCGAAAGCACGGGCAGGGTGCACAAGCGAAAAAACAAAAAAAACACGTCTTACCGCGTGGAGTTCCAGACTGGGAATGATTTGAAAATAATTTGAAAACATTCGGGATTATACCGAGGGTATACGAAATGATTCGGGTGAATTACGAAGTATGCCGGAAACTAATTTCAATATAAAATTTTATATAAAATTCGTTTCAAGACGAAAAAAAAAAAAACCCCGTGATGGTATAGCCATAAAATCTGTTTATACTAGTATACAATCCAGAGTTTATTACTGCACTTTTACCCCTGTTTTTTTCAATATTGAAATAGACCAACAAGTTCGCCTATTGCATAGATAGTCTCGCCCAGTATTTTTAGAAAATTTGTATGCTCCTGAATAACGCTATAAAAGGCGAAGTGTAATTGGTCGATATTTAAATTGTTATTTATAGATGAAATCTCACCTGGACATGGGAGTCCACGCATTGCTGTTAGATCTAATGGTAGACCAGTAGAGCTAATTTTAATCAGATTGATTAAAGATCGTGGTGTGTACTATCTAGATATGAAAACGTGCATTTAAAGATCAGTTGCTGCTCGCTCGCTCGCCTGCCTGCCTCTCTCTCCCTCCCTCCCTCCCTCCCCCTCCCTCCACCTATCTCTCTCGCTCCCTCTGTCTCTCTCTCTGTCTGTCTGTCTCTCTCTCTCTCTCTCTCTCTCTCTCTCTCTCTCTCTCTCTCTCTCTCTCTCTCTCTCTCTCTCTCTCTCTCTCTCTCTCTCTCTCTCTTTCGTATCGTTAATTAATTATCTCCTTGCCACTTATAAAATGTTATAATTATCGGTAAATCTTTATTAATGATTATGATTAATATGGTCTGGTGGAACGTATTCGGGATTCAGATTCCGAAATCGGCCGAGATGTTCCGAATGCCGAGGTTCAAGCGTTATTGTTGTTGAAGTCGTTTCCTCCCCTAGTTGGTAGATCCATACGTAATGTACTGCTACGAGAACTAAAGAGTTGAGAGGTACCATTCATTTGCCAGGCAGTAAAAATTGGTTACATAACAAGGAATGTTTAACATATTCGTGATATTCTTGAATGTCTATCAGTTCTGACATGCTTTTGCTTGGATACCGAACTTCCATTCGAATGATTAACCATAAAATACTACAAACCTCTGAAAAACACCATCCATGTGACTATGTCTATGGCATAGTTATTTACAATTAAGTCAGTACGGGCCGTGATAGTAGGCCAGTATTTGGCCATTTTCAATCTATTTCAAACCTAGAGTTAACTGACATGGGGCAGATTCAGGAAATATTTTGTGAGAAACAAGCATACTCCTAAAAAGCTTCGGGGAAAGTATTGCTGCGTTAAAGGTGCAATGACCAATTTAGTGCAAGCTTTGCAAAGAGGCAGTGGAAGATGAGGCACATTTTCTCGTGGACTGCAAACGGCTAGAAACGAACAGAAGAAAATATTTTATTACACTCGCACAAGAATTCCCAATATTCCAAACACTAAATAAATACGAAAAGTGTTATTATATCATCAGCTGCCCTAAAACACAACTCATTACAGTCGCACAACTCTGCTCAGATTTGGACACAGCACGAACTAGCCTTCTAACTAGACCCCCTTGCCACTTAATAATATTTATTTATTTTAATTAACCAAATATCGAAGAACAGACAAAAGACAATAAAACCTGTTACACTACATGTACTTTATTAAACAAGAGTTGTAGTTTAATTTTTTTGATGTTAGCGTTTAATTTTATGTACTTTATTTTTGCTGGTCAACCAGACTATGTTTTTATTATACATATATGAACATGGAAATAAAGTTATTGTATTGTATTGTATTGTATCCAAGTTTGTTTTAGCCGGGCCAAAACTAAAATAACTAGATGGGTGCAGTAAATGAAGAACTGAGGCTCAGTTTGCTCCAGCTCAGCAATAAGGGCACTTCGAATTTAAAGGGAACTTTTTAGGGGGTGGAGGTGGGGTAGATTACAAAGGGCAGTTGTTGTTTAGTAACTTTTTTCTCTGCCTGTGTAATACAAAAAATGGTAGACTATCAGAATACATGCTTAAGTATTTATAAATATAATATATTAGAGTGGGATATAGGCTAGCTCAATGGTAAACCATTGGGGCAGGACGTAAAGTGCTCACCTAGTGCACAGTCGGTCTGGGATCGATCCTCGTAGGTGGGCCCATTAAGCTATTTCTCATTCCAGTCAGTGCACCACAACTGGTATATTAAAGGTGTGAGCTATCCTGTCTGTGGAATGGTGCATATAAAAGATTCCTTGCTACTAATGAAAAAATGGAGGGGTTCCCAATCTAAGACTATATTTCATAATTACCGGTCAAATGTTTGACATCCAATTGCTGATGATTAATAAATCAATGTGCTCTGGTGGTATTGTTAAACAAAACAAACTAACTTTTGGTAAACCATTTGTTTGAGGTGTCATGAGTTGTAGAACTAATCCTCCTCAGTGCATAAACCCATTTAATTTTTCCATTTCCAACCAGTGTATATCAAAGACTGTGCATGGTATGTGCTATCTTGTCTGTGGAAAAAAGATTTAAAAAAAGACATAAAATTACAGGTATATGAATATAGGCAATGGTTTATGCTAGGTATGTGACATAAACAAAACAAACAGAAAATTAAACAAAACCGAAACAAAAACAAAAACATAAACATAAGAAAGGCAGTGGTATATGTTATCATGTCTGTGGCATGAAAAATCCAGCTAGTAAGTAACCTATGTTTGTTTTGTTTTTTTTCTAGACAAGGGCCAGTTTGCAGTTACCCAGTGTTTGATCCTGAATAGTCATGTATAAAAAGAGGCTGTTCAGTAGTTATGTGACAAAAAATCGGGCCATTTTTGTAACTCTTCCACCACCTATATAATATATAATGCTAAAATCACTGTCAGTCTGGTAAAATGGAAAGAACTCTAAGTATAACACTGATAATGTAGGCCTACACATACATTTAATTTTTTTTTTTTTTAATCCAGTTTTGTATATATAACATGTATTTGCAGATAGTTGTCATGAAACACTTTATTGGTGTTGACGTCGGAACAGCCAGTGTGCGGGCTGCCGTTGTTGACTGTAAAGGAAATATCATTGCTACGTCCACAGAAGAAATCAAAATCTGGAATCCAAAAGCTGATTTTTATGAGCAGTCATCCCATGACATATGGAAAGCCGTTATAAAAACTGTCAGGGTTTGTACGTTAAATATGTGTTATGATTATTTTAAAGCAAAGTTTAAATTTGCAGTATAAAAAGGAAACAAATGTTTGTTTAATGACACTTATGGGCTGTGGTGGGATGTAGCCCAGTCGGTAGATCGGTTGACTGAAGTGCTTGGGTCATAGGATTCCATAGGATCGAACCACCTTGGCAGATATACTGGCTTCTTCTTATGACTGTTTGATCAAAGACTGTGATGTCCTGCTGGTATAAAAAATTCCTTGCTGCTAAAGGAAAAATCAGAGTTACCAAATGATTGATAAGATACTTTATGCATTTCTGGCCTGGTGCTTGTAAAGCTTTTAGAGTCTAAAACTCGAGACTCTAATAGCGTCTGAGACAGTAATGTCATGACAATGCCATACAAATAGTATGTGTGTGACGTCATTAGAGATTGAGTCTGCACTCTAAACGTTTTATAAGCACAGGCCCTGGTGACCTTAGTGCTAAGATTGCTTCATGGGTTGTACCTGGGGGATAAGAGTTTGTCTCCCACAGCAATTTTTAAAAGAATTGCCATGGGTGAAACAGTCCACCGACGGCAATTTTGAGCCTGCCTATGGCAATTTTTTTTAAAGTGACATTTGCTGCAAATAAACCTGACTGAAAGGCTATCTTTTTATATGTAGACATCTTTTAAATGTGCAAATGTTAAATATTGGCAGATAACATACACCAGGTGTATATATTTTGCCATTATTGAGGAGCTTTATCGATGGCACACAAGTGCCATCGGTGATGCTTGCTACCTACAGCAATTTATATCTCAACGACAGTACTTGCCAGCGGTGCCACCGTTAAGTTTGAGCCTTGCGATGGGGAGAAACTTGAGACAATTGATCCTATAACCCACCACATGTCACATTTATGAAATGTTTGACATCTAATAGCCAATTTATTTGTTCATTAGAAGCACAAGCACTGGTTGCGATGAGGAAAAACTTGAGACCAACAATAGCAATTGATCCTATGACCCAATACATCCCAGGCGAATACTCTACTACTGAGCTATATTTTTCCACCTTATGGTATAAGCTCAGATCCAAATTCATTCAGGCAATGAGATAGAAATACTGGTAAATGTTTAGTGTCATCAGTTCTTAAAGTAAAATAGAAAAGAATATTTATTAATCAGGCCTGTGAAAATTGGGAGAATGGTCGTTTCGTTCACGCGTAGCTCGCGAAAATCTAATTTTGCATAACTGTTCACGCAAAATTTGGAGCAGAATTTACTTGGATATAACGGGTTCCACAAAAAGGAAATGGGTTACCTGGATTTATTTCTGCATAACCGATAAATGGGTCACACAAATTTTCAATTCTCAGAGACCTGGTAATGACACCTTAGTAAATTATTTAATACCTAGAAATCTTTATTCACTAACAAACCACAATTATCAAATGTTTGACATCCAATAGCCAATAACCAATTATTATTAGTAGGTGATGTTTCATTACAAACACCAGCACTGACACTATTTGTCTGTAATCATCTATGTTTTATGTTCAAGGAGAACCTGCTCAGTGTACATAGGGTAATAAGGAAAATTGGGCACCCAGCTTGTCTGGTGATGTTCAAAATGTTAAAAAAATTAAAGCAAGAAAGCATATTGCTGGTGGTCTAGTGGTGGACCATCAATGGACTGATCAGTAGCTTTATTGTTGGCCCAACGTCATTTTAGTCTGTCAAGCCATGTTTGTTCACTGTTGTTGGCTGTCACAGTAGTCTTTCATTCGTTAACCAGTGTCCATTCCAATGAAAATCACTGTGGATCAGTGGACTAATTTTGATGTTAAACATAACAATGGTAATTGGATTAGATTATTAAAGAAGAAATTTATTTTCTCAAAATGGGGTAGAGGCAAAATGTTATTTTTATTTTATATTTTCACGACATTAGAAATATCACACATGAAGCAAAGCCATTGGGGAGGGGCAATGAAAACATTGGGCAGGGGCAATGAGTAAAACAAGGCCCAGCCTTTATCCTTGGGGTTGGTGGGGATGTAAAAGTAGAATTTAATTTATAATGGCCTAAATGTTTTTTTATTTTAGGGTGCTGTGGACAAGTCTGGAGTTGGTAAGGAGAGTGTTTCTGGAATTGGTTTTGATGGAACCTGTTCACTTGTGGTGCTGGATAAGGACTGTAAACCTCTGTCAGTCAGCCAAACAGGTTTTCTTTTTTATATTTTAGTTAACATTTTGAAATATTAAAACATTTCTTAATTACTTTTTAACTGCTAACATTCCAGTTTTCATATAATTTCCTTACTCGTCTATGTAACAGTTTAAAATACCACCAGTCACCCATCCCTTCAGATAAATACCATGACCATCAACCTATGGGATGGGATGTAGATCTGAGGTGGAGATCTTGCCTACGGTGCAAAGAGTCATTGAATCAATCACCTTCAGTGACCTTGGCCTTTTCAACCAGTGGCCATGGGGAAGTGTATAAAAAAGATTTGCCCTCGATTGACTCAAGTTTTGTCTCCATCCCAGCCAGTGCTCCATGGTTGGTACATCAAAGACTGTCATATGTACCGTCTCATCTATGGAAAAGTATATATATAAAATATCCCTTGTTGCTTTAGTATTAGGTGGTCAGGCTACTTGTGCTCCCTTGCACATACCGGTGCAGGCGACCCTCTCACCCACCCCAAACCTTTTCCTGTCCTGAATGGAGGAGCCGGCGAAATTCAACACCTGTGCCCCTGACAAGTGTGTGCTACAACAACTTGTTCTGAATGTGCACTTTAAAACCTATGACCTGACCTGACGTTTATCATTAGGAATAGCCAGTTTGGTGATAGCAGGTTTTCTCTCTTTCTTTCTGTTAAACAAATGTTGAAATAACCATATGGCATATATTAGGTATCGTTCCAGCCAGTGTGCCACGACCGGTATATCAAAGGCCACGGTATGTACTGACCTGTCTGTGAGATGGTGCATATAAAAGATCCCTTGCTACTAATGGAAAAATGTAATGGGTTTCCTCTCTGAGACTATATGTCATCATGACCAAATGTTTGACATCCAATAGCCGATGATTAATAAATCAATGTGCTCTAGTGGTGTCGTTAAACAAAACAAAACTAACTATGCTATACCAAATAGCATAGTTTAAAATGTGCTAAAGTAAGGTGTTGTTAAACATATCTTGCTTTCCTTTTTCAATAAGTCTGTTTGAGTTTAATTTGACAGAATTGTAATATTGTTTTCAGGTCTTGCTGAGTGTAACATAGTTATGTGGATGGACCACCGTGCCGCTGAGCAGGCCAGTGTTATCAACAGCACCAAACACGATGTCTTACAGTATGTCGGCGGTAAAATGTCCCTCGAGATGGAACCACCAAAACTGCTCTGGTTGAAGCAGGTTAGATTGGGAAAAACTATTTTCATGCAGATGTGTATATTATTGTTTTTGTTTGAATTCATGCCTTATAGTGAGACGAGTTAATATTTTGTCTTATATATATATTACATGTCTAAGTATGTTTTATATATATATAACTAATGCACGTATAAGTATGTGATATTTATAAAGTAATACATGAATAAGTATGTTTGCTATATTTAAGTACACATACATGTACAGAAGAGCACAATATATGAAATTATCTTTACTTTATTGGTATATCAAAGGTTGTGGTATGTGCTATCCTGTCTGGAATAGTGCATATCAGGTGCGTAGGACGGATTTTCAAAGTGGAGGGGGGGGGGGGGCTAATTTTTATGGTTACAATATAAAATGTGTTGTGCGAAATTGCGAGCACCGCAGGCACGAAGCCCCAAAACCCCATAAGGAAACATTTAAAATATTAACCCCCTTTATAGCGATTCTGGCGAGACATTTAAAATATTAACCCCCTTTATAGCGATTCTGGCGAGACATTTAAAATATTAACCCCCTTTATAGCGATTCTGGCGAGACATTTAAAATATTAACCCCCTTTATAGCGATTCTGGCGAGACATTTAAAATATTAACCCCCTTTATAGCGATTCTGGCGAGACATTTAAAATATTAACCCCCTTTATAGCGATTCTGGCGAGACATTTAAAATATTAACCCCCTTTATAGCGATTCTGGCGAGACATTTAAAATATTAACCCCCTTTATAGCGATTCTGGCGAGACATTTAAAATATTAACCCCCTTTATAGCGATTCTGGCGAGACTTTAAAATATTAACCCCCTTTATAGCGATTCTGGCGAGACATTTAAAATATTAACCCCCTTTATAGCGATTCTGGCGAGACATTTAAAATATTAACCCCCTTTATAGCGATTCTGGCGAGACATTTAAAATATTAACCCCCTTTATAGCGATTCTGGCGAGACATTTAAAATATTAACCCCCTTTATAGCGATTCTGGCGAGACATTTAAAATATTAACCCCCTTTATAGCGATTCTGGCGAGACATTTAAAATATTAACCCCCTTTATAGCGATTCTGGCGAGACATTTAAAATATTAACCCCCTTTATAGCGATTCTGGCGAGACATTTAAAATATTAACCCCCTTTATAGCGATTCTGGCGAGACATTTAAAATATTAACCCCCTTTATAGCGATTCTGGCGAGACATTTAAAATATTAACCCCCTTTATAGCGATTCTGGCGAGACTTTTAAAATATTAACCCCCTTTATAGCGATTCTGGCGAGACTTTTAAAATATTAACCCCCTTTATAGCGATTCTGGCGAGACATTTAAAATATTAACCCCCTTTATAGCGATTCTGGCGAGACATTTAAAATATTAACCCCTTTATAGCGATTCTGGCGAGACATTTAAAATATTAACCCCCTTTATAGCGATTCTGGCGAGACATTTAAAATATTAACCCCCTTTATAGCGATTCTGGCGAGACATTTAAAATATTAACCCCCTTTATAGCGATTCTGGCGAGACATTTAAAATATTAACCCCCTTTATAGCGATTCTGGCGAGACATTTAAAATATTAACCCCCTTTATAGCGATTCTGGCGAGACATTTAAAATATTAACCCCCTTTATAGCGATTCTGGCGAGACATTTAAAATATTAACCCCCTTTATAGCGATTCTGGCGAGACATTTAAAATATTAACCCCCTTTATAGCGATTCTGGCGAGACTTTTAAAATATTAACCCCCTTTATAGCGATTCTGGCGAGACATTTAAAATATTAACCCCCTTTATAGCGATTCTGGCGAGACATTTAAAATATTAACCCCCTTTATAGCGATTCTGGCGAGACATTTAAAATATTAACCCCCTTTATAGCGATTCTGGCGAGACATTTAAAATATTAACCCCCTTTATAGCGATTCTGGCGAGACATTTAAAATATTAACCCCCTTTATAGCGATTCTGGCGAGACATTTAAAATATTAACCCCCTTTATAGCGATTCTGGCGAGACATTTAAAATATTAACCCCCTTTATAGCGATTCTGGCGAGACTTTTAAAATATTAACCCCCTTTATAGCGATTCTGGCGAGACTTTTAAAATATTAACCCCCTTTATAGCGATTCTGGCGAGACTTTTAAAATATTAACCCCCTTTATAGCGATTCTGGCGAGACATTTAAAATATTAACCCCCTTTATAGCGATTCTGGCGAGACTTTTAAAATATTAACCCCCTTTATAGCGATTCTGGCGAGACATTTAAAATATTA
The DNA here is from genome assembly GCF_016097555.1 of Gigantopelta aegis. NCBI lineage: Eukaryota > Metazoa > Mollusca > Gastropoda > Neomphalida > Peltospiridae > Gigantopelta > Gigantopelta aegis. Next base: position 20,939,676 of record NC_054704.1, read on the forward strand.
ACCCCCTTTATAGCGATTCTGGCGAGACATTTAAAGTTCCGAAATAAAAACTGGCGAAACAAAACAAACTTTATTTCTTTTTGTTCTCCATTTTAATAAACTGGTATAAAATATTTCTTCAAGCATAAATACTCATTTTGGATGGAGGTTTTTATTGGCAGTGCTTTCTATGTATTATAATCTTATTTTCATATTTGTGTCCTTTGAAAATTGCACTAGATCAGAATGCACTATAATGGTTGTTATTCCGAATAATTCAAGTCACCCAGTCATGTGTTTCGTACAAGGTCAGAAATTATGCTGTTCAATAAAATAAACATTTCTCCTGAAATGATGCTAGGCGAGCAATCAAATAAAGTTTCAGATATAATGTATAAACATTTTATCACAAGGTGATCAATTTACCACTCTCCTGAAACTTTCCAGGTGAGCATGTGGACGGGAGTGGGAGTAATCACCCGCCTTTCCTGGTAAAGACTGTAGGCATGATTTTCTTTTATGTAAAACCCCAGTGTAACAAACAGGGGTGCAGACATAGAAAATATTTAACTATACCCACCAGACCAGAACCAACTAAAGTTTACTAGCCCACCAGAATTTCTACTTGTCCACCAGTCTATAGAACAATATATTATTAACAATATTATAGTATACAGTGTCTTCACTTCAAATGATATATATAGATATATTGACAAAACATTATTAAGAACACTTGGTAAGTGATAAACATCACGTGGCAAACCAAATAAAAAAGACAGATCGCTCGTCGGACTGGTAGTTGCATTTTACTCACTTTTGTTGAGCGGGCGAGTACTTTCTGCATCCCTGACAAAGCTACATTTTGAAGGACACAGAAATTACATGAAGTGTGGTTTTCTTTAAAATTATTTTATGACAAACGTTTTGACAAGAACGCATATATTAATATGGACGCTATAGTTTTTCAGCAAATCAAACAATGTAGCACAATAAATTCCTACCTACTGGTGCTAAAACTAACTGTCTGGTTCTGTATGTAACTTAGTTATATACAACATTCTGACTTGGATTGCAGATTTAGTCAAAATCAGGCCAGATGCATTACAAAAATTAACATAAACCTCAGTTTTAAGATCTATTCTTTATTTAGATTTGGGGGGGGGGGGGGGGCGAGGTGAGATGTAGCCCAATAGTAAAGCGCTCGCTCGATGCGCGGTCAGTCTGGGATTGATCCCCGTCAGTGGGCCCATTGGGCTATTTTTCATTCCAGCCAGTGCACCACGACTGGCATATCAAAGGTCGTGGTATGTACTACCCTGTCTGTGGGATGGTGCATATAAAAGATCCCTTGCTGCTAATCGAAAAGAGTAGCCCATGAAGTGGCGACAGCGGGTTTCCTCTCTCAATATCTGTGTGGTCCTTAACCATATGTCCGACGCCATATAACCGTAAATAAAATGTGTTGAGTGTGTCGTTAAATAAAACATTTCCTTCACTTCGCTCCAAAGCTATAGTACCGGACGCCACGAAAACAAAACAAAATGGCTGCCCCCAGTCAGCAGGAATAATCACGATGTTTTATTAACTCTAAAATTACGCGTTTTTCATTTCTTAAAGTGTCAGTATGTGTTGGTGGTCCGGGTATGCATCTTTCCAACACATAAGGCTTGTTTTTCAGTTTACTATGCCTTTAAGTTCAGCCATAAATCAATGAGCGAAGCAATTTTGTCAAAAGAAAACACGGACGTCGATTAGCATCAAACAGGCACGTGATTCGAGACGTTTTGAAATGCACGCTGGTATTAGATCGATAAAACACTAACAGAACTGATTAATACGTGTTTTACATACACAGTGCACATTATTATGCATGCTGCACTATATTTTATGCGCAATCTATAGAGCTTCTCGGGTTCTGCCGTGTATATTTGTTTTTAATGAAGAATCGGTTTTCAATGACATGCATGTTGTGATTTATTAGTCACCTACTGGTCTAACAGGAAGGGACTAGTATATATTTTGTATTACTTTGTCTGTTTCTCTCTCTGTCCGTCTGACGCCATATAACCGTAAATAAAACATGTTGAATGCGTCGTTAAATAAAACATTTCCTTCCTTCCTTATTTTGAGTTTTGTTTTAGGAAATTTGGCTCATACATGTAAATAACATTAAATCAGTGGTCATTTTTGCTGTCCCAGTTTTTTCATAATATTTTATCAATTATTTTGGAAAATGTGAGGTTTTTTTAGTTTGTTTTTGTCTGTCCAAGCAGACTAATTTTTTCCTGTCTGTTTCACATAATCCAGGGAGTATTTTAGGGGAACTGAGACAAAATTGTTATATTATTAATTGTGTATTCAACTGTCTAAGTGTCTTGGGGTAAAAAAGGTACTATTTATAAAGGACTTTTTCATTTTTAGAATTTGAAAGACCACTGCTGGGATAAAGCTGAACAATTTTTTGACTTGCCAGATTTCCTCACCTGGAAGGCAACTGGAAGTATGTCAAGGTAGGTTGAACAAGATGTATCAATATTATTTTCACCGGTCTCGGACATAAGACTGGTAGGTACAGGGTTTGCAGCCTGGTACTGGCTTCTACCCAGAGCGAGTTTTAACGACTCAATGGATAGGTGTAAGACCATTACACCCTCTTCTTTCTCACTAACCACTAGCCACTAACCCACTAACCTGGCCAGACAGCCCAAATAGTTGAGGTCTGTGCCCAGGACAGCATGCTTGAACCTTAATTGGATATAAGTACGAAATTAAGTTGAAATGAAATATTATTTTCTATAAGTGATCTGTCAAAAGAAACATTTTGAAAACTAAACAAATTTTCAATGGACAGATGAAATGAATGGGGAAAAAAACGAGGAAAAATAAGCAAACTAAAAAAGAGAGAAAGAAGCATGTATTATTTACTCCGATTTTCAAGCGAAAAGATTCAACCATTTCTCCCAATGTTCATTAAATTTGTCATACTGTCAATTTTTAAAATAAATACATCTTTCTATTTGGAATTTAGAAAAACTAAACTAATTTGTGCAAATTTTTTCGGGTCTTGTTTTTTAGAACTGCAATCTTGCCACGTCATCTTGTAACAACATTTTAGTTTTAATTAATTTTAATTTCAGATTTTTAGAAAGAAAAATGTTAAATGAATTTAAATCCTGTATTATGTCCGTAAACAAAACCCCTAATGTGTATGTTTGTTTTTGATGTATTACTAGATCCCAATGCTCTCTGGTGTGTAAATGTGGCTATACTGCAACTAGCAAGGAACATGGCTGGGATGATTCTTTTATGACATCTATCGGATTGCAAGATCTCATTGAAAATGAATACGTGAAAATTGGTGAGGTGTTTAAAACCTATGAATTGGTTTTTAGATTTCTGTATTAAAATCACAAATCTATTATTGCATTAAAAATTATATAATTATACAAAATGGAGTATTTGAGATATTTGAATGGAGTCATTACACTTTGCAGCTATCTTCCTGTTTTCTCTTTGGGGTCATACAAATATAACGTAACACTTTATACACTAACTTTGTATACTAACGTGTACAGCTTTACATAATGTAATTTGTTTGACTTAAATAGTTATTATTTTTCCATGCAGACAACATACCAATACAATGTAGGTAGTTACAGCTAGATGTATATACATACAGTACCAATTATAAGTAGTGTACCCATACTTTTTCAGTTTGTAATACAATACATAATAATATTATACCCATTGCATAATAGTGTCTAAGTGCGAGTGGGATTAATTTTTACATGCTCATATACCACTAGAGTTTCGAGCATGTCCGTCCCGGGATCTGTCTCTGGATAGCCAGGGGCTTGTCCTGGGACAGATAGTGTCTAATGATACATGTTTAGATCTTGATATTGAGGTTAGTATGTCTGGAGAGCCATGTAGAAGTGGATTAACATGGTTTGTAACAACTTTTTAATTTTACCTGTTTAACATAGGTTATAATAATTTCCAATTATTCATCTTCAGGTCAAGAGGTCAGAAAGCCTGGAGAACCATGTGGGAATGGTTTGTCTGAAGAAGCCGCAGCTGAACTGGGTTTACTTCCAGCCACACCCGTCTCCACCTCGATCATTGATGCTCATGCCGGGGCTATAGGTGAGCATTACATGACAACTAATTTTGATACTGTGTATGTATTTTTGTTCTGAGCACAGCAAGGTATATTATGAACACAGTAATGTAATTAACAATAAAAGGAAAGAGTCAGGCTAGGCTATCTGATAAAGGGTTAGTGATACATATGTATTCAGAAATGCAATTTGAGTTATTGTAACCTAATTAAGGCGTAATATTTGAGAGGTTTTCGAATGAATTGGTTTGATACTTGTTTAGGCACCATTACCTTATGACATCTTTATTTTGGGGGGGGTGGGACATAGCCCAGTAGTAAAGTACGGTCGGTCTGGGATCGATCCCCATCGGTGGGCCCATTTGGGCTATTTTTCGTTCCAGTCAGTGCACCACTACTGGTATATCAAAGGCCGTGGTATATACTACCCTGTCTGTGGGATGGTGCATATAAAAGAACCCTTGCTGCTAATCGAAAAGAGTAACCCATGAACTGGCTACATCAGGTTTCCTCTCTCAGTATCTGTGTGGTCCTTAACCATATGTCCGACGCCATATAACCGTAAATAAAATGTGTTGAGTGTGTCGTTAAATAAAACATTTCCTTCACTTCACTTCAAAGCTATAGTACCGGACGCCACGAAAACAAAACAAAATGGCTGCCCCCAGTCAGCAGGAATAATCACGATGTTTTATTAACTCTAACCATATGTCTGATGACATATAACCGTAAATAAAATGTGTTGAGTGCGTCGTTAAATAAAACATTTCCTTTCCTTTCTTTATTTTGGACGCAGTGTTATGTCTCTGGTGTAATCTAAAACCCTGTTGTTAGAAGTCACAAAGAAGTATTCAACTACAGTTAAAACTGTGGATAAAAAACACACTGTCGCCTCATAGAGCCTACCAAATTGTTGAAGAATGCCTGGGGAATGCCGTTCTAGATCTGGACTAACGTCTGAGCCAGTGCTGCCAACGTCACCGGCTGGTTAGGCAGCGCATGTACACGACGTTGCATCTCATCCCAGACATGCTTGATTGGTGCAAGATCGGGTGAGACTGCAGGCCACTGCAACACATCGATGTTCTGCTGCGCTAGAAAATCCCTTACCACCCGTGCGACATGAGGTCTAGCATTGTTTTGCTGAAACGTGATGTGACGTTACTGTCCTTGCACAAATGGGATGACGTGAGCTTGGATAATGTCTCCACAGTAGCGTACGGTGTTCAAATTGCCATCGATGACCACAAGAGGTGTTTGTCCAGTTGACGTGATACCACCCCAAACCATGACACTGCCTCCACCAAATGCACGTCACTCCACAACACAGGCGTCACTAAAACGTTCTCTAACACAACGATAGACTCTTGAATGGCCGTCGCTGTTGTCTAAGTGAAACCTGGACTCATCCATAAACCGAATACCAGCCCAGTCTCGGCGATTAAAGCGTAAGTCTCTTCTAACCAAGCCAGATGTGCTACACAATGGCATCTTAGCAAAACTGGCCGGACAGCCGGACATCGCGGATGGATACGCCGTTCACGTAATCAATTCCGTACAGTTCTGGGGCTGATGGCACGCAATTCAAGAATGGTCTGCACTGTCAGATTTGCCACTTGGATTGTCCTGCTGTCGTGATGTCATGCGTGGATGACCTGCACATGGTCGGTCTCTGACATTACCAAATTGTTGAAAACGTCTCCACAAAGCCTGAATAGTGTTTATGTGGACACAAAATTGCGTAGCAACAGCGCAATGGAGCATACCAGCCTGGATCATACCAATTGCGCGAAGACGGTCATTTTCATTTAGCCTGGACATTGCTCTACGACCACTTTCAACCGAAAAAATCTGCTTTTCTGTTCCCCCGGTTGCCAGACAATGATCCGACAGTAGCAAAGTCGACAAAAGCTGAAGCAGTAAAATGTTGGGCGGAAAAAGTGTGAAAAACAGACCCATGTCCATGAAGCGAAACGGCACATGCCAATACGGCATTGACCCAGCGATTGTGTGGTGGTGTGTTCACTGGTCAACTGTGCAAAACATCAGGCTAAAATATTGAGCGGTGTTAATTTTATCAGATTTTTTTAGGTTACACTGTTACTTTGCTGCTAATCGAGAAGAGTAGCCCATGAAGTGGCGAGAGCAGGTTTCCTCCCTCAATATCTGTGTGGTCCTTAACCATATGTCCGACACCATATAACCGTAAATAAAATGTGTTGAGTGCATCGTTAAATAAAACATTTTCTTCCTTCCTTCCATTCAGTCAGTGTTGCACCATTCAGTCAGTGTTGCACCATTCAGTCAGTGTAGCACCATTCAGCCAGTGTTGCACCATTCAGTCAGCGTTGCACCATTCAGTCAGCGTTGCACCATTCAGTCAGCGTTGCACCATTCAGCCAGTGTTGCACCATTCAGTCAGCGTTGCACCATTCAGTCAGTGTTGCACCATTCAGTCAGTGTTGCACCATTCAGCCAGGATTGCGCCATTCAGCCAGTGTTGCACCATTCAGTCAGTGTTGCACCATTCATTGAGTGTTGCACCATTCATCGAGTGTTGCACCATTCAGCCAGTGTTGCACCATTCAGTCAGTGTTGCACCATTCAGCCAGTGTTGCACCATTCAGTCAGTGTTGCACCATTCAGTCAGTGTAGCACCATTCAGCCAGTGTTGCACCATTCAGTCAGCGTTGCACCATTCAGTCAGTGTTGCACCATTCAGTCAGTGTTGCACCATTCAGTTAGTGTTGCACCATTCAGCCAGGATTGCGCCATTCAGCCAGGATTGCGCCATTCAGCCAGGATTGCGCCATTCAGCCAGTGTTGCACCATTCATTGAGTGTTGCACCATTCATTGAGTGTTGCACCATTCAGCGAGTGTTGCACCATTCAGCCAGTGTTGCACCATTCAGTCAGTGTTGCACCATTCAGCCAGTGTTGCACCATTCATCGAGTGTTGCACCATTCAGTCAGTGTTGCACCATTCAGCCAGTGTTGTACCATTCAGTCGGTGTTGCACCATTCAGCCAGTGTAGCACCATTCAGTCATCTCGCTCTAGCCAGTGCACCACAACTGGTACATCAAAGGCTGTGGTATGTGCTATCCTGTCTATGGGATGGTGCATATAAAAGATCCCTTGCTGCTAATCGAGAAGGGTAGCCCATGAAGTGGTGACAACAGGTTTCCTCCCTCATTATCTGTGTGGTCCTTAACCTTATGTCCGACGGTAAAGTACGGTCGGTCTGGGATCGATCCCCGTCGGTGGGCCCATTTGGGCTATTTTTCGTTCCAGTCAGTGCACCACGACTGGTATATCAAAGGCCATGGTATATACTACCCTGTCTGTGGGATGGTGCATATAAAAGAACCCTTGCTGCTAATCAAAAAGAGTAGCCCATGAACTGGCTACATCAGGTTTCCTCTCGCAATATCTGTGTTGCACCATTCAGCCAGTTTTGCACCATTCAGTCAGTTTTGCACCATTCAGTCAGTGTTGCACCATTCACCGAGTGTTGCACCATTCATCGAGTGTTGCACCATTCAGTCAGTGTTGCACCATTCATCGAGTGTTGCACCATTCATCGAGTGTTGCACCATTCATCGAGTGTTGCACCATTCAGTCAGCGTTGCACCATTCAGCCAGCGTTGCACCATTCAGTGAGTGTAGCACCATTCAGTGAGTGTTGCACCATTCAGTCAGTGTTGCACCATTCAGCCAGTGTTGCACCATTCAGTCAGTGTTGCACCATTCAGCCAGTGTAGCACCATTCAGTCATCTCGCTCTAGCCAGTGCACCACAACTGGTACATCAAAGGCTGTGGTATGTGCTATCCTGTCTATGGGATGGTGCATATAAAAGATCCCTTGCTGCTAATCGAGAAGGGTAGCCCATGAAGTGGTGACAACAGGTTTCCTCCCTCATTATCTGTGTGGTCCTTAACCTTATGTCCGACGGTAAAGTACGGTCGGTCTGGGATCGATCCCCGTCGGTGGGCCCATTTGGGCTATTTTTCGTTCCAGTCAGTGCACCACGACTGGTATATCAAAGGCCGTGGTATATACTACCCTGTCTGTGGGATGGTGCATATAAAAGAACCCTTGCTGCTAATCGAAAAGAGTAGCCCATGAACTGGCTACATCAGGTTTCCTCTCGCAATATCTGTGTTGCACCATTCAGCCAGTTTTGCACCATTCAGTCAGTTTTGCACCATTCAGTCAGTGTTGCACCATTCACCGAGTGTTGCACCATTCATCGAGTGTTGCACCATTCAGTCAGTGTTGCACCATTCATCGAGTGTTGCACCATTCATCGAGTGTTGCACCATTCATCGAGTGTTGCACCATTCAGTCAGCGTTGCACCATTCAGCCAGCGTTGCACCATTCAGTGAGTGTAGCACCATTCAGTGAGTGTAGCACCATTCAGTCAGTGTAGCACCATTCAGCCAGTGTTGCACCATTCAGTCAGTGTAGCACCATTCAGTCAGTGTTACACCATTCAACCAGTTTTGCACCATTCAGCCAGTTTTGCACCATTCAGTCAGTGTTGCACCATTCAGCCAGCGTTGCACCATTCAGTGAGTGTAGCACCATTCAGCCAGTGTTGCACCATTCAGTCAGTGTAGCACCATTCAGTCAGTGTTGCACCATTCAACCAGTTTTGCACCATTCAGCCAGTGTTGCACCATTCAGCCAGTGTTGCACCATTCAGCCAGTTTTGCACCATTCAGTCAGTTTTGCACCATTCAGCCAGTTTTGCACCATTCAGTCAGTGTTGCATCATTCGGCCAGTGTTGCATCATTCGGCCAGTGTTTTAACCTTGCTTCACTGTGCTCTGGAGACTATGGTTCTATTTGCCATGGACAGTCATCAGTGTCTTCTAGTTTCTGGTGGTACATATGGGACTGGAGATGGCAGTGACGAGTCCATAGTCTGGATATTGTCATCTGCTGGCATCTCTCCAGGTTGTGGAGTGGGTCCTTGTTTATGGTAGTTTTTGTCTTTCTGTAGGAGATTGGTATAGGCATAGGAACTCTATTAACATGCCCATATCCAATGAAGGTTCAGGCGCGCCCATCCCAGGCTTAACCTCTGACTTCACCAGTGACTAATTCCGGGACAGGAGGGAAGGGGGTAAGTTTGAGGTGGGCAGAATTTTGATTTTTTTTTTTTTAAAGTTGAAAGTGACATGTCTGGTCAAAATTGAAAGCCAAACAAAACATTTGAGTGCTCATCCAAAGTTTGAAGGTGATTTGAGCGCAGGAGATTGGGTTGCTCAGCTGTTCTTTGTAAGCTTTATATAGGGATAAAATAATATGATGTGTGCTACAACAGCTTGTTCTGAACGTGAACATAAAAACCCTAGCTGACTCATGTGTGTCTATTAAACTTGTGGCTAGTATACAAGGTATCCCTACATCATCACCATGATTTCTGTTTTGCAATAGGTTGTCTTGGTTGTCAGCCTACTCATCTGAGTGTTGAAGGGTCAGAGGTCACAGGTCATCTGGTTCTCATTTGTGGAACATCTACATGTCATATGGTGGTATGGTATAATATATACTCTTCAAAAGAAGAAACGCAAAACCACATTGTCGTAACATTTGGAGAATTGATTTAATTATTGAATGGTGAGACCGATAATTACCAAATGTTGCAGGATTGTTCACAATTCACTCTAGTCCATTGTGAGTAAGTGATAGGACACACCACCAAGGTCAAGGTCATCTGGAGTCAATACCGGGTGTGGCCTCCGCGTGTGTTGACAACTGCCTGGCACCGCCTGCCCATTGAAGCAACCAGAGTACGGATGACGTCCCGGGGGATGGTGGCCCACTCGGCCTGCAAGGCTGCTGCCAGCTCGGGCAGGGTCTGGGGCTGTGGTTGTCGCTGTCGGAGGCGTCGGTCCAACTCGTCCCATAGATGCTCAGTTGGGTTCAAATCCGGTGATATCGATGGCCAAGGAAGGACATTAATGTTGTTGTTCTGTAGGAAAGCCGCTGTGAGACGTGCTGTGTGAGGCCTGGCGTTGTCATATTGGAACACTGCGTTGGCGTTGGCCATAACTGGAACGATGTGTGGCCGGAGGATCTGGTCAATGTAGCCCTGTGCATTCAGGTTGCCCTGCACGTGGACCAGGTCAGTTCTGCCAGTGTGTGAGATGGCTGCCCACACCCCGCCGAATCTGTCCACTTCCTGCACGCAGTTTGCCGCATAACGTTCACCACGACGCCTATACACGCGACATCTTCCATCATGACGTCGGAGCAGAAATCGGGACTCGTCACTGAACCACACCTGTCTCCATCGCAGTTGAGGCCATTGTCGATGAATCTGGCACCACTGCAGTCGGAGTCGACGGTGTTGTGGTGTTAAGATGACACCTCGAACTGGACGTCTGGCACGAATTCCTACCTCACGTAGGCGGTTCTGTACGGTCTGGTCGGATATCCTGCGCAAACCTGGTATTGCTGCGGCTGTGGAGGTGGCAGTAGTCAATCGTTCCCGAAGGTGGCGTACCCGGATGTAGCGGTCCTGCCCGGGGGTAGTGACCCGTGGTCGACCGGATCTAGGGAGGTCACGTGTTGATCCATGTTGCTGGTAACGGTCCCACAGTCTGGAGATGGTGCTTGGGGACACATGGAATGCCCTGGCAACGGCCGTTCTGGATTCGCCTGCGTCTAGTCGGCCGATGGCATTGTTTCTCTGCGGTTCACTGAGACGTGGCATGTCCTGGATTGTCAACTGTCGGCCAGATACAGAGGCCAGGCAAGCGAACACCCTGCACTTTTATACTGTCGGTGTTCATGTTGCACGTGCAGACAACGCACGTGCAGTGGTGACATGGTTTGCACGTGGCTGCGTTTTTGCGAATATTCACATTTTGGAACTTTATTGTACAGTATCTGCGTTTTATCGAATGTAACCGTGGGAATGTGTTTGGGACATGCAATGACCTTATATTCACAAAGCATGAACCGGTAGGAAACATAAAATCGGAGTTATAACCCATTTGTACCCTTTTGCGTTTCTTTTTTTGAAGAGTATATGTGTTTAGGAGCCATGTTCATTTTACAGTGCTATACAGTATGTTTTGTTGAAACTTACAATTTCCTGCTTAGAATATTAATTTCTATTCATCCTCTGTTGGTTGTACAAATGTGGTGGTATAGTATAATATGGGTGATTTAAGGAGCCACATTCTTTTTACAATGCTATACAGGACATTTAGTTGTAACTTACAATTTTTCTTGCTTAAAATATTAATGTCTGTTCATTCTCTGTGTTCTTAGTTGTTCAAAGGTTCATAGAAGCTCCAGATAGTGTTTTCATGTCACCATTTGGCAGATGCCAGAATTTGGATGATTTTTCTTAAAGGTTGACTTAATAATAGAATTGTTAACTACATGTATGAGGTATATGGTTGCTGTAAATTTGGTTTTCCCAGTAACAAGTAAAATGTGTTACTTCTATTTTTGCTTTTACATAAGTTCTACAAAGCATCTTAAAAGATACCTCTGTTAAACATTCTTAAGTATTTTTAATAACATGATGTCATTCTTAATAATTTTCTGATTGTCACGAATCACTACATAGCTGTCGTTGAGGAAATCTTACAATTACCTCACTATTCAAGGCAGTTAATTCATGGTACTTTTTGTTTTGAGTCAAAAAACTATTTTAATGCAGAATTTTCATTCTTTTTTATTCAATTAAAATAGTCTCCTTTTAACTTTACATTAGTACGTTTAGTCATGGAGAATTATTCTTTGACTAATCAAGACAAAAGCAATGATTTGTTTAGCGACAAAATTTAAAACATTTAGGTTGGGGAATGTGCGATGCATTTATAAATGATTTGGGTGGAACATAATAGCCTAGTGGTAAAGCGCTCACTTGGGATCGATCCCCATCAGTAGGCAAATTGAGCTATTTCTCATTCCAGCCAGTGCACCACAGCTGCTATCCTGTCTGTGGTATGTGCTATCCTATCTGTGATATGTGCTATCCTATCTCTGGTATGTGCTATCCTGCTTGTGGTATGTGCTATCCTATCTCTGGTATGTGCTATCCTGTCTGTGGTATGTGCTATCCTGTCTGTGGTATGTGCTATCATGTCTGGTATGTGCTATCCTATCTGTGGTATGTGCTGTCCTGTCTGTGGTATGTGCTATCCTGTATGTGGTATGTGCTATCCTGTCTGTGGTATGTGCTATCCTATCTGTGGTATGATGCATATAAAAGATCCATTGCTACTAATGGAAAAGTGTAGTGGGTGACTATATGACATTTTAAAAAAAAAATTGACATCCAATAGCCGATGATTATAAAACAATGTGCTCTAGTGGTGTCATTAAACAAAACAAACTTTTGTAAATGATTATGTACTAACATATAAAGTCTAAGAGAAGATATGAAATAATTAATATTTCAAACAAACAAAAAGAAAAGAAAAATGTACAATGTGCATAAGCAATATGTTTTTAAATTGGATGCATATATTTTGTTTACTTTGTTTTAATAACTTTATTTAAATTGTAATGTTTACCATAGTAACAGATATTACCAATAATATTTAAAATTTTACCACAGTAACTTATATGAATGTAGTGATATTCAGAAGTACCCTACAGTTTTGTAAGAGGGGACAAATACTTTAATATGTTTAAAATCATTCCAGTATACACAGCCATATATAACTGGACAAGCCATAGTATTTTGTGTTTCTAAGAATGTTATTTTAAAATAAATATTGGACAGCTCTAAAATCATTGTGGACTGAATGTATGAACTGAGAACTGAATCAATATAAAACAGGTTCTTTCAGCAGGGGCAGATCCAGAAAACATGTTTGAGGGTCCCCTGGTCCCACCCCCCAGGATTTGCCTCTGTTCAGATCTATAATATAAGTGACATTTCTTACACACTTGTTGATGAGAACACCATGTGTTATTTATGATTACGCATACTTGTTAACACATGTACGTATGTTGACAATTTCAATATATACGACTGGCTGCTTCTAGGTGATGACCAGGTCACCATTGAAATACATCCAATAAAAAACCAGCACGATGGAAATTGATTAGACTGTGACGTATAGTTAACCTGACAATCATGTGTCTGTGACACGTAAGTCAGCTACAAGTGCAATGGCTGTAAATAACTTTAGTCAAAAAAGATGTTAAAATTTGCTTAAAACATGGTTTTTGAGGATATGTAAGAAATAGAATAATACATTTGTGTCCATTAGATTATCTTACAACTCGTTGTTTAGAAACATATCAAACTCGCTTTCGCTCAGATACATTTTAAAACAACTCATTGTGAGATAAATGGTATCTAATGGCCACTCATGTATTATTCTCTATTTGATTGTATTCTATATTCAGTTGAGTGCTCAGCCAGTGTTTGTGCCTGGAGTGTGGGGACCGTATTACTCTACAATGATTCCTGGATACTGGAACAATGAAGGAGGACAAAGTGCCACAGGAAAACTGGTAAGCATTAGGAAAGGAAAGAAAAGTACTGTTTAACCACACTTTAGCACATTTAATGATGGCTGTTCAGTGTCTAACATATGATTACTTTTATATTTGGTCAATAGAGAGAAAGAGAAGAAACCTGTGTGCGATTTTGAGGAGAGTCCAGGAGACCTGGGTTGCAAAAATCATATAGGACTCTCTAGCTTGGCTAGCATACAAGCCCGCATGGCTCGTAAAAATTATTTGTACAAATTACATTGATTCTTTGAAATGACACAGTCAGTGTATATATCAAAATCCTGGGAAACCACAGTCTTGAACAGCGATCTTTTCCATGGTTTCATGCAAAACATCTAGTTAGTGCTGCAACAATAAACCGGTATACCGGTATACCGCGATAATTGATCAGCTCGATACGAACCGCGGTACAGTTTTGCATATCGCGATTTTTATACGCTATTTTTTTTCCTTGTATTTTATTTGACTTGAAATAGGCAAATAAACAAACAAAAACCACATCATTTTATTAATTGGTGGTGACAGGAAGTGTAACTATCACGTTAAGCGTAGTCGGCTTACTTGTTGGCATACGAAGTGATAGGTCGGTTATACTTGGTTCTGACTTCTAAACAAAACGTGTTTAATGTCCATTGAAAATAACCAGTTAACGATAATTACAAATAAATGTTTTGTTACTTACACATTATCATTCATTGTTCATTTACGTTGGAATACGGCTACGGCTATCATCTTCAAAGAAATAAACCAACAAGTGAGAATCACACTTCGCTGTTTTTCACTGAACTCGGAATACTTCAGCCGATCGTTCAAAATACCTCAGCTAATAACCTCGGCTCTGGTTTGGTCGATCTGCCGAAACATAGCAACTCAATACGTACATTTCCGTGTTAAGCGAGCAGCAACGGAAAAGCCCGATAGTAAGGATTTCCGAATGTGACAATTTATAAATAGTTTGACACCGTCACACCGGTGTTCTAGTAGACAAGTATTGTGTTAAAAAATAAAAATATGGCCTAAAACATTTAGCCTGACAGCTGAAACTAATAAAAATCATTAAAAAGTTATGCCTTCTGTTTTCATTAAAAAAAAGACCCAACCCATAAATATTAAATTTAAATAATATCAACTATATTGCAATACATATTGCAATACGGTTTCTTATATCGCAATATATCGCAATACGGTTTTGACCGTATCATTGCACCCCTACATTTAGTATATCTTCTGTTCTACTGGACATACATGGCAGGGCTCGCTGGGTTGGTGGCAGGCTCTAAATATTTGCAAACAGGAAGTCCATATGACACTTAAATTTTTAAAACCAAAATCACATACTGAACATATAGACGATAAAGCAGCATAGAGAGGATAGTACATACCAAGGACTTTAGTGTGACAGTCTTGGGGTGCTGGTTGGTACAGAAGATACAAAATCTGTAGAAGTCAATGAATCTTGCAACCTATTGCATCTCAGGCGAATACTCAGAGCTTCATCCAAGCACACACCCCACCCCCGCCTGTAGAAAAGGAAAGGAATGTTTGTTTAACAATTGGTTAACACATTTTAAACTACAGCTATTGGAGATTGATTTATAGACATTGGATTGGCTGTTCCTTGAGGATGACCACTGAAATTAACACTACTGATTGTTACCAGTGATGCACAATAACTCTGCAAGTACATGTGCCATAAATAACTTGGTAAATATCCTGGATTTTGAGATTATGTAAGAAATAAAACAACTACACTTGTGTCTGTTAGGTATCATTTATCTTACAACTCATTTAATCATTTAAAAATTTATCAGTTTAGTAGAAACCTGTGTTTTGTAGATCAGGGCACAATATTTCACGAGAACCGTTGTTCTGTTCGCGTGTCGGTTACTTAACTTTAAAATCACGAGAACCGCCAGTCAGTTACATGGTGAACAATTACATTCAAAAATTAAAAGTACCATATATTAGTAATGAAAGTGAAAATCAGTTTGTGTTTTTCAGCCACCAATGTAGCACAGGACTGTAGTCCAAATGTTTTAGGATTAGGTAGGCCTAACTGATCGGATACAAGAACTATATTCATGTAACCGAACAATCGGTTACCTAAGTAAAATGTACATGAACTGACTTCCGGTTACCTAAGATTTTGAAATATTGTCCCCTGGTAGATTAATATCTTGCATGATGAACACTTACTTTTTTTTTAAATATAGGAAATAATTTCATTGTCTTGTCATTAATTTTATTTATCCATTTATTATAATTTCAGATAGATTTTGTAGTTGAAAATCATTCAGCTTTTACAGAAGCCAGTGAGTTAGCCAGTAAGAGGTTAGTAAATACAAATCTTGGATTTATTTAAAGCCGCACACCCTAGTTCCATCCAGCGAAAATAAATTATAGTTTGGTTAATCTACAAACCTGTAACACACTTAGATCACGTTTTTATCAAATGGAGTGAAAAAGCAGGTTTTATATCGATAAATACCTTGGGAATCCCCATGTCCCAATTGCTTGAAATAATTTTGAAAGTTAGTATTCTGATGTCACCGGTAGATGTTGCTCGAAGCACAACAATGCCTACGTCACGACAAATTTCACAGACTTGGGGTGCGTTCGTTTCACCTCTCCTGGACATGTTCCAACTGTTCTGTCCTGGTTGTATCCCCTCTCCAGATATCGTAAGACTTAGCAAAATTAATGGTTTTAAGGGTTTGTAACGTTTTGTATTGAGACACTTACTTATCTGAACTTTATTGTTACTGAAAATGTTCACGAACTGTGAAGAAAAATCTCATAAATGAACAACAACAAATCGGATGTTGATTGCGCGAACCGTGCACGAAAAAACAAACCGAACCAAAATGATAACGGTCATGTGATATACCAATGTCTGTGACATTGAAATGGAAATATCCCCTCTAAAAATAGATTGGACCTCGCTTGCTTAACGTTTTTTTCTCGACAACACGTCTTATGAAAAAAATGCAAAAAATGCATTTCATAGTTTTACAAACATCAGGATTACCAAAAAGCACTTCAGGTGAATGGAAATGTGTATTCTAAATAATAAAATGTAAGTTAAGTGCAATTTTATTTGTGAAAAATGGTGTTTAATAGCAAAAAACAACGCCGTAATGGTTAACAAATAAACGTAACTAGGGTGTGTCCCTTTAACAGCAGTTTATTACTATATTAAAGTTTGTTTTGTTTAACAACACCACTAGAGCACATTGATTTATTATTCATCAGCTATTGGATGTCCGACATATGGTAATTTTGACACAGTCATAGAGAGGAAACCCACAACTTTTTCCATTAGTAGCAAGAGGTCTTTTATATACACCATCCCACAGACAGGATAGCATATACCACAGTCTTTGATATACCAGTTGTGGTGCACTGGCTGGAATGAGAAATAGCCCAATGGGCCCACTGATGATGAAAATAACCAAAAAGTTTGAAATCCACTACTTTACTATTATACTCTGAATCATGATATTATAAATGGTGGTGGGTGTGAACAACGCTGGTAGGAAATCTACAGTGCTAGTCAGGCCGAACCATTATTAACAAAGGTGGGAAGGACCCTGCTTCTTGTATTCATTTCAGATCCTCTCACTCCTCCCCTCTCCCCACCAATTTGCCCTGATTGGTGTATAAATATTGTTTGTATTAAATTTTAAAAAAGGTTCTGCATTTGAAAAAGTAGCCTTGCTTACCAGTCATTTTATTTTATATTTCTCTCCTAATTTAGTTTTCCTATTCTAAATAAAAGATGTGCTGAAATATATATATATACACATGTAGATTAATTTTTCTTTTATGTATTTCAGAGGAATGCACATCCATGATTATCTCAATTATGTGCTGAACAACATGGCTGTCAGCAGGGGCAGACAATCTGTGTCTGAACTGACAGAAGACCTTCATGTGTGGCCTGATTACCATGGCAACAGATCTCCCCTTGCTGATCCAACCTTGAAAGGAATGGTATAAAATGAAAAATAGATGTTACTGATGACATTGAAATACAGTCGAACCTGGTCTAACGATCACCTGTACATAACGGTCACCTGCCTATAACGGCCACTATAAATCCCCCCAATGCATTTCCTTCCTTATTGGACCTGTGCATAATGGTCACCTGTCCATAACGGCCAGCGGTCACTATTTTCCATCCAAAATCACAGGTTGAACCTGCTATAACGGTCACAAGATGATCGTTGTGAAGACGTTTTTTGGTTTATTTTTTTACCCTGGTTATGTCTTTACTTTTTCGATCATCTTAAAAACTATAAATTAAATGTGTTTATATGGCCATGTCTGTAGTTTTGAGTTTCTTTTCCGTCGAAATTGAAAAACAAATGGACACTCAATAACTTCCGTGACACGCAGTTACTGGTGGTGTAATTTGATTGGTTCTCACGCATCCTCACTGAACAGTAGATGACTTCCCATTGACTGTACATAATGTCATCTGTATGTATGGTCACTCTATTGAGTCTTGAGAAACAAAACAAATGAGGTGTTATGTTAGGTGTCTGATTGTTTTTAGCTAGACATGATTAGTAAATAAACATGAATTTCTGAAGGCGGCGGTCACATGGGTAATAACCTTCAATTAAACAAAATATCTTCTGACATGGACAGTCTCATGTAATAAAAAAATCTTATTTATGACACATGTATGTCTTCTATGTATGTCTTCTTTCTTTATGACAGTTGGGATATGTTTTAATATATGGGTTCTAATTTTGAACCTGTTTATAAGGGTCACCTGTCTATAACGGCCAGTTTTGTCAGGTCCCTTGAGTGACCGTTATATACAGGTTTAACTGTATATATTAATGTATTTTCTTTTTGTCCAATTAAAACTGAGAATTATTTTTTTTTTAATATGGGTGCACCATATCCAGTGCACCATAACTGGACAAAGGCCATGTGCTTTCCTGTCTGTGGGAAAGTGCATATAAAAGATCCCTTTCTGCATTAGGAAAATGTAGCGGATTTCCTCTGACGACTACGAGTGAGAATTACCAAATGTTTGACATCCAATAGCTGATAATTAATTAATCAATGTGCTCTAGTGGTGTCGTTAAATAAAACAAACTTTAACTTTAATATAGGTGAATATCTTAATTTGATATGTTTTTATTTAAGTTATAGATTTTGTTATTGATAATTGATAATCATAGTTTACAAAACAAATTAATTCTCCCATATTTAAAAGTTGTTATATAGCCAAATAACCTACAGTGATATGAGGTTATTTGTTACTTTTATTACAAAATAGTAACAGTTGTGAATGTGGTATATGACAATTTATGTAACAAAAAAGTGTTTTGTTTTTTAAAAATCTGATAACAGTCAACATTTCATGAACATTTCAAAATAGATTCAGGGTGGATTTAAAAGGATTCCAAACAGCAAAATGAGCCAGTGCTTTAGCTTAAGGGTGCATCCACAGTTTGGTTTCATTGTTTATAGATTTGTTTGCATGTCAATCATCAAGTAAATCTACTTCCTAAAAACTGCAGTCACGTTTTCTTTCAATATTGTGACATTGTTCACAGAATTTATATTGACATTAATATTATATTGAACTGAAATGAATGCAAAAGTGATTTATGATGTGCAACCGTAACAGCTTAACACAGAATTGACTGTTTGAACAGGTTTGACCTCACTCTATATTTTCAGGTGTGTGGATTGAACACAGCTTAACACAGAGTTGACTGTTTGAACAGGTTTGACCTCACTCTATATTTTCAGGTGTGTGGATTGAACACAGCTTAACATAGAGTTGACTGTTTGAACAGGTTTGACCTAACTCTATATTTTCGTGTGTGTGGATTGAACACAGCTTAACACAGAGATGACTGTTTGAACAGGTTTGACCTCACTCTATATTTTCAGGTGTGTGGATTGAACACAGCTTAACACAGAGTTGACTGTTTGAACAGGTTTGACCATTTCAGTGTTTGAGCTAACTCTATATTTTCAGGTGTGTGGATTGACTCTGCTCGCTAGTGTTGAAAGTCTGGCCTTGCTGTATCTTGCTACAGTGCAAGCACTGGCAGTAAGTGTTCATCATTCAAATATATTGTCAAAAATCTTCTCTTTTTTCTCTTTGTTTTTTTAATTACTCCAGTCATTTACAGGGGATGATTTCTGGAGTTGAAACCCCCTCTGCTCAAACAAATAAAAAAATATATATATATTTTCATGGGGAGCATGAATTCACCCAACCCCATAACCTCTGCTTTCCAGTCTCGACCCCCGGCTAAAATTATTATGGTTGATTTTAAAAAAAGTAAGTTTTCATAAGATGTTAGGGCTGTTCAAGAAGTGGAGGGCAGAATACACTATAATATTATTATTTTATGAGGGGTCTGCTGCATATTTTTATTTATTTTATTTTATTTTGTGAGTAAAATTAATATTTTCCGCCATTTTTCTTTAAATGGTTAAAAAACAAATAGTTTCTTCTTTGTGGCATGTTCTTAAAATGAATGAGGGTGGGACATAGCCCAGTGGTACAGCGTTCACTTGATGCGCGGTCGGTGTGGGATCGATCCTCGTCGGTGGGCCCATTGGGCTATTTCTATGTGCACCACGACTGGTATATCAAAGGCCATGGTATGTACTACCCTGTCTGTGGGATGGTGCATATAAAAGATCCCTTGCTGCTAATCGAAAAGAGTAGCCCATGAAGTGGCAACAGCGGGTTTTCTCTCTCAATATCTGTGTGATCCTAAGCCATATGTCTGACGCCATATAACCGTAAATACAATGTGTTGAGTGTGTCGTTAATAAAACAGTTCTTCTTTTTTTTCTTTTTTTTTAAATGAATGATTTAAAAAACAATTTAGAGTGAACAAAATGTCAAGTGTCATTACAAGCCAACATGTAGCAAATCCTAGCTCAACACACATTTCGGTAGTTTTCATAAATGAAATAACAAAACAAACCTCAGTGTGCAAGATGTTTGCATGTATAACAGGTCAAAATGTAGAGAAACAATGTTTAGAAGTCGTCTTTTATCAAAACTTGCTCAAATAATATGACACTTGCAAAGAATTACCACAAAATCTGCTGGCCCTTAATTAATTTGGGGGAGGGATTTAGCCCAATCAGCAGGATCAAACCACCTTGGTGGATCCATTTAACTGATTTGGGTTTTTCAACTAGTGCACCACAACTGGTCAAAGGCTGTGGTATGTGCTTTCCTGTCCATGGGAAAGTGCATATAAAAGATACCATGCTGCATTGAGAAAAATGTAGCGGGTTTTCTCTCATGACTACGAGTCAGAAATACTAAATGTTTGACATCCAATAGCCGATGATTAATTAATCAATGTGCTCTAGTGGTGTTGTTAAACAAAACAAACTTTAACTTTAATTAATTTGCCTCACATGTGTGACTTGTGGATTAAAAATTAGCACATATCATTTTGTTTCACCTTATCCATGTTCTCATTTTAGTGGGCATAACAGTCATAACAAATGAAATGATAAATAGAATGTCAGTTAATTTTACCCATCCTAACCAGTGTCCCACGATTGCAATATCAAAGTCTGTGGTATGTGCTATCCAGTCTGTAGGAAAGTGCATATAAAACATCTCTTGCTACTAATGGGAGAAGTGTAGTGGTGTCGTTAAACAAAACAATCTTTTACCTTGCAGTATGGAACTCGTCACATTCTGGACAAGATGAATGACAGTGGACACAAAATATCGGCAGTGTACATCTGTGGAGGACTTAGAAAAAATGAGCTTTTTGTTAAAACAAATGCTGATGTGATTGGTGAGACAGTCCTCTTTTCCTTTCCTTTAGACAGTCCTCTTTTCCTTTCCTTTAGACAGTCCTCTTTCCCTTTCCTTTAGCCAGCCCTTCTTTCCTTTAGACAGTCCTCTTTTCTTTCTCTTTCCTTTAGACAGTCCTCTTTTCTTTTCCTTTAGACAGTCCTTCTTTCCTTTAGCCAGCTCTTCTTTCCTTTAGACAGTCCTCTTTTCTTTCTCTTTCCTTTAGACAGTCCTCTTTTCTTTTCCTTTAGACAGCTCTTCTTTCCTTTAGACAGTCCTCTTTTCTTTTCCTTTCCTTTAGACAGTCCTCTTTTCCTTCCTTTAGATAGTCCTTCTTTCCTTTAGACAGTCCTCTTTTCTTTTCCTTCCTTTAGATAGTCCTTCTTTCCTTTAGACAGTCCTCTTTTCTTTTCCTTCCTTTAGATAGTCCTTCTTTCCTTTAGACAGTCCTCTTTTCTTTTCCTTCCTTTAGATAGTCCTTCTTTCCTTTAGACAGTCCTCTTTTCCTTTCCTTTGCATGCAATTTTAGTTTTTTCAATAACGATGGTGTGACATCAGTGGTGTTTACTTGTTGTGCATTTATTTTTCACTATCCATGTTTGCAGGTCTACCAATCATATTACCCGATACATCAGAGACAGTGTTACTAGGGTCAGCCATTCTAGGAGCTTGTGCTTCCCACACTTTTGCCAGCACTGAGGTACATCATTTAGGACAATTAAAAACAAAATGATATGGTATGAATGTTCTTAAGGGTTTTTCCTGTCCCAACCAGGGCCCCATGACTGGTATACATATTAAAGGTTGTTTCATGTGCTGTTCTGTCTGTGGGAAAGTGCATATAAAAGATCCCTTGAAGCTAATGAAAAACATAAGAAGTTTCCACTGAAGACTATATTTCAGAATTACCAAATGTTTGACATCCAATAACAAATTATTGATAAATCAGTTTGCTCTAGTAGTGTCCTTAAAGATGGGGTCATTCCCCCTTTCTTGCTTCGTTCTAGCCATATCCCTCTTTAACTGCATTGTTCCAAGATTTTTTTTTAAATGAAACTGTTTTATAAATTGTATTAATTGCAGGAAGCCTTGAAACAGATGGGAGGTCAAGGAACTGCTATAAGTCCAAATGACTATGTCAAAAGGTAATTCCATTCATTAAAAGGATTATCCTTAGTTTGTAGCCATTTTAGAAGATTTTAAGACTACAATTCGTCATGTGAGAGCCAGAAGGACGTAAGTGCATCAAAATTCATTTTTAAAAAGCCGAGATAATGCAGGAAAACTGTTTTTCTTGATCAGTAGTTAAGATGTCGAATTTGTTTTAATGATAATGAAAGCTGAACATATTTATGATTTCTTTGTATATTTGCGGTATTTATAGTATATTAGGTGTTTTAGTTATTTGCTTAAATAGTTGTAGTTAAGACAATTATTCATGAGTAAATTAAATGCGTCATTTACGACCAACAGTATATCAAGTATATTTAAATATTTATTCTGAAAGAACAATCACTTTTAAAACATTTCAGTTTTGCAAATCACATTTATTTTTAAAAAGGAGAAAGCTTGTAAAAAGAAAATATTTAGAAGCAAACATTCAAATATTACGTGAAAAAAGTTATTTTACTTTTGTTCATAATAATATGATAAATAAAATCACCAATTGAACAAAATAATAATGTGAAAAAAAGTACTTTGACTTGTGAAATCCTTGTTTTCTTTGACCCACCCCTGATTTTGTGTGACCTTATCTGGTGCAGGGTTTCTGCCAGAGGGTAAAATAGGTATGGTACCATACCGAAATATTTTTGTAGAACGTAACCCATTTTCTTTCGGAGGGAGGACCCCCCATATCTCTGTTGACTGTGGTTGCATTCAGTTCCATAGAGCCAAAAATTTCTATCTGGCAGAAACACTGCGGTGGTAGTGCTCCATGTTCGTTGTTTGATGATAGGACATCAGAATCAGACGACTTGTCCATACAAAACCTTTTTTTCTTGGTAAGTATTCGTTCCTGATTAGTCATCAGAAAAGCTGATGTCATGTTGTGTGCAGTGTTCTTTCCGCGTTCCTTGCGCCATGGTATCCTTTAATGAAGAAACTATGTTTAGTAGCTTATTAGTTTGGGATATACCGGGTTCAAGTGAAGCTCATTCAAAGGATATAGGCTTTACATTGCCAATGAGGGTGTGTACTGAATATCAGATCCAGAAGCAGTGAACACTATACCATGTTCACCTATTGAGTATACAGGATTCTCTCCAGGTTATACTGAGTGAACAGCAAACCCTATAGCTTCTGCTGTGCATTGAGTGTACTCTCCGGGTTCATTTGTGTGTTCAGTGCACACTACTGGTTTTGTTGTATATTTGGTGATCTCTCCGGATTCCATTGTGTGTCCAGTGATCTCTCCAGGTTATAATGTGTGTTCAGTGATATCTCCAGACTATGTTATGTGCAGTGTTCTCTCCGTGTTTTGTCGAGTGTTAAGTGATCAATTCTCCGGTTTCTGTTGTGTGTGCTAAATTATTTTCTGCATCTGTTGTGATTGATATGTCATGTTCAAGTTCTCTTATGTGTGCTATGTCACGATCATGGTATGTTGTATGTGTGTTCTGTCATGTTCTTTAGGTTATGTTGTGTGTACTATGTCACGTTCAGGTTCTGTTGTGTGTGCCACGTCATGTTCAGGTTTTGTTGTGAGTTCTCTATTATGTTCAGGTTATGTGGTGAGTTCTCTATTATGTTCAGGTTCTGTTGTGAGTGCTATGTCATGTTCAGGTTCTGTCGCAAGTGATTGGATAAAGGCTGTGGTATGTGCTGTCCTGTCTGTGGGGAATTGCATATAAAAGATATGTTGCTGCATTAGGAAAAATGTAGCGGGTTTCCTTTGATGACTATAAGTCATAATTACCAAATGTTTGACATCCATTAACCGATGATTAATTAATCAATGTGCTCTAGTGGTGTTGTTAAACAAAACAAACAAATGAAATGTCGCAAGTGCTATGTCATGTTCATTTTCTATGGTGATTATTTTCTCATGTTCAGCTTTTTGCTGTTATATTCAGGTCTTGTCACTGATGTGCCAAGTATGTTGTGTATGCTATATATCATGTTCAGGTCCTGCTGTGTGAGCTATGTTATGTTCATGTTCTGTTGTGTGTTCTTTGTCATGTTCAGCTTCTGTTGTGAATGCCTATGTTGTGCTAATGTTTTGATGTGTGTGTTGTGTCATGTTCACATTCACCATTCTGTTGTTTAGCTTAGCTTAGTAACTGGTTTAACGTGTCCATATACCACTAGGGTTTCAAACACACCTATCCAGAGTCCGGCCTCCGATAGGATCAGGGGTCTGACTCAGGACAGGGATATTCTGTTGCAAATATTTGTTAACTGTAAAGTTAATCAAAGTTCATAGATCTTGCTATTGTTTATGTTGAGGCCACATTCACTTTATTCGCCTTTTAACCTTACATCTGATAACACTGTCTTTTGTTACTGGACTTTGTCCTGGATAACTTACAATGACGTTTGTATGTGCAATATTGTTAATCCATAATGCCTACATTAGGGCAATCCTGTAGATCTTCAAAGGCAGCTGAAAGGCGGAACTTGATCACCGTAACATATAATTAAATACATGTACATCCCAAATCAGTGTGATTATGCCACATACAACATTATTATGAATTAAAATTGTATCTACAGATACAAATTACATGTTGGAAACTTTGCTTCAATTAAAAACAGATATTTGTTTTTCAAAAAAATTCACCAAAACATGTTTATTATTATAATTATGGTGCACATAAAATAGCAAACCATACAAACGTTAATGTTACTGCAATTCCTATTTATATATATATAGACACCATTCTTGTCTAATGGTTCGTTGCGTGCAGTACCAAATGTTTTTCTTAAACAGACCAGGCTCTCACAATGACAAAAGTCATATTATTTTTAGGATTCAAGCTCATACAAATATTGACATAATGTATGCTCTATTGTACTTCGCATTTGTAATTTCTATCACAGACCGATAACAAAGAATACATATGTGTCGTATTTGGCACATGCAACCTATGTCAGACATAATTATATAATGAACTGTATTTAAAAAGGGTGTATCTACCACACACGACCAGTCATGTTCACATAATGGACAGCAAGCAAATCGGAGGAAAGACGTATGTGTCAGTTACATCTATTTTCGTGCAAATTGGTATCTGTGATTCACTTACGACCATTTAAATCCTTCTGTATAAGCTACTGTCACACCATGCCGGAAAGCATTAATGGACGTCCGACAGAGCGAAAGAAAATTATCCGGTGGTGAAAGTTGTCTCCATTGCTGCTCAAGGCCCTTCAAATGGAAGAACACCCGATATTTAGCGGATAAAACACACAATGACCGCACAAACACCGGACAAGTACAGGACAATTACCGGCCACTATAACAGACATTACCGTATGAGCAACGGACAAGATCCGGTCAAAACGAAAGCGGAACGCATGAGAAACTGACAAAATGTTCTTCAAACGTATTTGTACAGGTCATGTGACGGACAAAACGGGTATAAATAGTCCGGTGAATTGAACACAGGGCGCACATATCATCAGGCTCCAGTTGGCTCATCAAACATCTCAGGGGGCATCCTCATGAAGGTGACAAATGCATTCTGGTCTTCTCTCCGCAGCTCCATCATGAGTTGGTCATAAAGACCAAACTGTCGCCGCCTCTCAGGGCCCAGCCATGCCCTAGACCACCATCTCCGCTGCCCCCTTCTCCTCCTTCTGTTCTCTACATGGGCATAGATGTTGAGATTGGCATCTAGCAGGTCAATCTGTGCCTGGATCAGGGCCACTTTATACTGCAGGTGGAGTCTCACATGACACTCCATCATGAAGGTCCTCATGGTCCCAGAAGGTCTTGAGGGGGTGAGACAGGGAAGCCATATTATATACCCCGGAGGATGTACATCGATGTCCGTTTCGAACCTGGTGAAGACCCGTTACATGTATGGTACTTATACTGTACTTTTCCTGAAGTCATCAGTTTTGTCCTGTCGACCCCGTTACACATCCGTTATTCATCAGTTCCCATGCGTTCCTTAGCAGGTAATCGTCCGCTGAACATGCGGTACACCTCCGGTTCATCTGACACGTCAGGTAGTAGTCCGGCCGTGAGTCACGTCCACCGGACATCAACGAATGCGAACTGACAAGTACAGGATGAGGAACACACGAGTTCCGAACAAAACGCATGCCCAGCGCACAACAACCGTACAACCGGCGGATGCCTTTGTCCGGTGGAGTCTGTGGAGTCTGTTCCGCCGGGTTTGAACGGACCTCGCCGGATATTGCCTGACAAGGAACGCATTCGCCGAACGACAAACAGACAGGAAACGCATGTGAACGGAGAAGAACGGATTGAAAATTTTGCTCACCGTCGGACATCCGTTAACGCTATCCTGCAAGGTGTGACAGTAGCTTTAGTGATGCAATTAGGGACACAGCTACGATTTTTTGTGACAATATGTAATCGGGGATGGCGATTCCGAATATGCAAAAAACGCGTTTTAGGTCGTATCTGCCACTTGCGACCTTTAAGCTCTCACGCGACAAATTTATTTACATTTTTTGCTTAAAATATGAATACAGATCTCAATAATCAGTGCATTTTTGGACATCGTAATATTTTATTTTAATCAACAGTCAAATGAAATTTAAAATAATTCACCCAAAAGTCATTCCAGATGTATTTATCTGTATGTTTTACATTTAAAACATGTAATGAAATGATAGTTTTGAAATACAGGGAAAAGCAGTGTTTATTTTGGGGGGAGGGGGAACAAGTCTTGCAAGGCTGAAAACTCCAAATAGTCCATATAAAAAATAAAACCTTTTTTTTTTTAAACTATTGTGAAAAGTAGATAATTAAAATGCTATCAAATCAAAGCTCTTCAAACTCATTATGCTCAGTGTGTTGTGGATGGTGTTTTCTTGCTTTTCTTTTTTTTGGAGAGGGGGCAAAAAGTATAACAGACGTCAGTGATGTTATGTACAACATTCTCAAATGTCAATCAATAGCTCATATAAGGCAACACTACTTCTAAAAGGCTTCTTTTTTTTCTTTTTTTTTAAATGTTTCAAAATGTATGATCACTAGTTAACATAGCAAATTGGGGAACATGCCAAGTAGAAATACAGCAGAGATCTTTCTTTCAAGCTAAATACTTGCAGTTATCATTGCATGTTGTTGATTTGTTTTTGTGAAAACATGAAATGAAATAGTCACATTTGATGTGGCATATTATTCAAATAGGGAGTTTTGAAAAAGTATGTTTGGTGTTCAAGATGGCCACCAGGTTTAAAGTTGGAAGTTCATGAGAAGAATGCTTTTAACATTAAAATAACAAATGAACTTTTTAAAATGTGTATTTAAATCACAAGTTCCAGTTTCTTGCATGTGTAAATTAGATTAATCTGTAATATTTCAATATCAATTTAAATATTATTTTGACACATATGGTTAAGGACCACACAGATATTGAGAGAGGAAACCCACTGTCGCCACTTCATGAGCTACTCTTTTCAATTATTTTTTAAAATTTCAACATCATTTTACAAAAAATTTAAATATTATTTTGACACATATGGTTAAGGACCACACAGATATTGAGAGAGGAAACTCACCGTCGCCACTTCATAAGCTACTCTTTTCAATTAGCAGCAAGGCACCATCCCACAGACAGGGTAGTACATATCACGGCCTGTGATATGCCAGTCGTGGTGCACTGGCTGGAACGAGAAATAGTCCAATGGGACCATTGATGGGGATTGATCACAGACCGACCGTGCATCAAGCGAGCACTTTACCACTGGGCTACGTCCCACCCTATGGTTTATACTCTACATGCATATTATCAAGAGGTTTAGCAATTTGTTATTCAATGTGCTCTAGAGGTGTCATTAAAACAAATTGTAACTTTAGTCATTTGGAACACTTCATCAGTACTGAACTCCTTTGAAAATCCACCTCCCAATAATCTGTTATTGTTAGTGCATATGTGAGGCTACTATAAAATGCTAAAAAAAAATCCATATCCTTTTCACAACTCAGATTTGACTGGTGCATTTTCAATGAAGTTAAGTACATAAGTGTAACACACTGCATAAACTAGATGTTTATCTTTAAATTACTAGCAATTTGTTTTTTTTCTTCAGATTTCATGACAAGAAATATAAAGTGTTTCTGAAGATGCTGGAACATCAAAAAGAATATCAGACTATCATGGCCTCCACCTAGTGACCAGGGGCACATCCAGGATTTTTCCTGGGACAGGGTACATCCGAAAATGGGCCATCAGTATTTGACAATCTATTAATAAATGATAGAAATTGAATAATTAAGGCATTGACAATCCCCAGAAGGGTCAAAATCCACACAACCACTGCTGGTAGTAGTTCCATTGCAATACTTTGTTAATCCATACAATTATTATTTTCTATTTTTTTAAAATCTATTTTACTTATGCAAATCTTATTAAATGTCCAAATGATTATTTAATGCATGTTGAGCATTTGCAATGAATGATAAAGGTGGTAAATGTTTTTTCTATTTGTAATTTTAATTATATGTAATTATGAATAATTATTTTTTATAAAAATATATTGTAAAATTTATATTTAAAAACCTGTTATTTACATCAGTACCGCGGTACTGGTTTCTTAAAAGTAATTTTTTGTATATATTTAATACATTTAGTTTTAGGTACTATTGAGATCTCATATTGACCAAGTGTGCTTTAATATACTACAGGAATGCGATATTAATTTTAAATCAAAACTGAACTGTAATATTATGCTCAAATGAAGGTAAATTTTTTTAGATCAAATTAAATGTTTGTGAAAATTATTTTATACTTAAGAGCTGGAAAATCACATCCCTATTTTCATAGAGCACTGGATGTAAAATTTCAGATATTGTGGATTTCAGCTCAATATCTTGATGTATTGCATATAAATACTATATAAGTTCAAGGCATTAAGGAAAAAAAATAATAAAAAGTCCAAAATACTATCTTGGATATTTCATTTCAACTTATTTTTTGTCCCCTGTCCAGGACAGTGTGTTAGTTGTTAGCGAGAGAAAAAGAGGATGTAATGGTCTTACACCTACCCACTAAGTTGTTAAACCTCACTCTGAGTGGGAGCCGGTACCTACCAGCCATATGTCCGATGGTTTAACCTCGACACCACCTAGGCTGGTAGGCTGGACAGTCGTAATCTCTGAAGTCAAGGGCCGTAACTCGGTCAAAATGGGAAATCCCCATTGAAACTCAAACTTGAGGTGTGATCCTCAGTGCCATGGCATAAGGCATTGTTAAAAAAACAAGGGGGGGGGGGGGGGGGAGGGAACGAAAACCATATACAGGACGAATGGACATACATAGAGAAAAACTGTGTCCCCTCTGGTTGGACCAGCAGTGAACTAATAAAAGACAACCCCGATATGAAATAATGGTTTATTTTTTAAATCTTTTAACAAGTTCTGGCATGTGTACATGTACACAGTATGTCTGCACATCATACCACACTTTCATGCACATTTGTTAAGAGCACACACTGTTGTAACATTCAGCATGACACTAAACTACACAATGTTACAGCTGTTTTACATTACATGATAGATCAGAGCTCTTCAAAAAGCACATTGGGGGGGGACCCAAAGTTAATAACAGCTTTCACACTGAAAATGAAAACCAATTTATCAACAATTTAAATGACAGCTTTTGATTATGAGTCTTGTGTAATAGAATTGGGACAAAACAAATATGTGATAATGCAACAAGTATCCAAGTTCAAAGTTTATCTTAACCCAAATAGAACAGATTTTAAAAATATATACTGTTTCAAAATTCTGTTGTATTTTTAAATAAAAAATTGTAAGCTACAGTAACGTTTCAAATTCTGTTACCATCCTAAAAAGAGACTGCTATTGGGATATTAAAAAAAAAAAATCTTTGATAGAGATCAGTTCATTTAAGCATGAGTTTTAAGTACAATACTGGTGTAAACAAATTATCATTAGAAGTAAAATATTCTGAAATTAAATACTGAAGATTTACATTAACTATTTTTGTTCTTATTTTTTAAAATCGAAGTGTTAAAAAAACCCTCACCAACCGTCAAGTACATGTATCCACAACATATATAATTAAAAACACCAATAGCTGTTTATTAACACTCTCACTACCAAATTCTGTTTGCCATTTAAAAGATATGAACAGTTTTAAACAAGAAAAGAAGAAACTGAGACATTAATACTGAGTGTCTATGGACAATGGCAACTGGGGGAAAATATAGGACCTTGATAATCCTACAATACACAAATTAAACTCACAATTAATTCGCTTCACAAAATTAATTCAACTAGTGAATAATAATAAAAGACAACTTTAGTGAATTCTGGTATAGATTTAATTTTATAATTTTATAACCTATTGAATGCAAATGAATTTCCTTAAAACATTTACAATAAAGGTTACTGTAATAAATGTACACAAGTACTTAGAATAAAGTGGTAAACACAACAGGCCGAATTTACAAGTATATATCTCTTGGTCATACAACTTTCCTAAATAGTTGTGTATATTTAATAACCTACAATAGATGCAGGTGTTTATCCACATTTTTTTTCCATTTTTTTGGGTCTGCATTTGACTTAATTAAACATAAAAATAAAATAAATGCACTATGATCACCTAAAGGAAATTTTGCCTATTAGGTTTTCTCAAAATAAAACCAAATTATTTGAGGGTTGGGGGTGGGGTCAACGAGTAACGAGCAAAATGCACGTTTGCAAAAACTTTACATAAAAGCATGATAATCTGTCTAGGCACAGTGTGTTGCATTTCTCTCCTCCTCCTGTAAGGCCAATATGTTCAAATGCTGGCCATTATTGGTTCACATACATTTTGAGACTTAAATTTAATAGTTATTTTCTTAGTCTCATTCATAATGAAATCCATGGATGCTAAGGTTGTGGTATTTTATGTAATGGATTATTAACAGAAGAGAAAAATGGTAAAAATGTCATTTAAAAAAAATGTTGCAATATAGTTTTTAAAACAAATTTGATGGAAGTTACCTCCTCTTGGCCAAAAGCTGACACTATACATGCCAGAATGTCAATATTCAGACAAGTCTTTCATACAGTATGCCAAATAACACAAAAAGTACATCAGTTTCTTGGAACAAATTGTTGTAATGGCAACCACAATGAAGGAAATGTTTTATTTAATGACGCACGAATGAAATGTACCCACGTTCCTTGACCTTCAGTATCTTGGTTGTTAGACAGAGTTCCCTTTTACATGAAACGTAAGTCACCAACAAGGTAATTTAGTTTCAAGGTTACCTACAGCATACCAACATCCAAACATCCACTGTCCAATGGTTTGCAGGTAACACCACAAAACGTCCACATCGTTAGCACAAGGTCGTCTGTATATTTTCCGCAATGGCTATGACCACTACACTGAGAAACTGAGATTGATCCCCGTCAGTGATCCCCGTCAGTGGGCCCAATGGGCTATTTTCTCTATCTAGCCAGTCCTCCACAACTGGTGTAACAAAGGCCCTGGTATATAGCATCCTGTCTGTGGGATGGTGCATATATAAAATATCTTGTTGCTATCGAAGAGAGTAGCCCACGGAGGGATGACAGCAGGTATACTCTCTTTATCTGTGTAGTCTTTAACCATATTTCTGATTGTTCAGTTACACAAATTATATTTGCACACTGAATAAAGTTCTCAACATCCTGAAGTTTGTAACTTTTTATTTTTAAATGTAACCAATTAGTGGTTCGTGTTAATTTAAAGTTGTGTAACCGACACTCAAATAGAACCACAGTCTGCATAAAATACTGTGCACTATACTCTTCAATCATGGACTAGATGTACTCCAACATTGGTTTCAACTACTATCCTGAGGTAGTTAATGAAAAGGGAGGGTGACATGGACCACTACAGCAAGGCAGCTACTTAATACAAGACGTCCGATATGACAATACAAGGCCATGGTAGAATAAAAGTGACACATACCTAAATACCAATAGTCTCAGGTGATGGGATGTGGCTCCATACAAATTTACAAATAAAAGTTCTCAGATAAATCTTAAACTGAATATATATGTCACAAACTTCAGTACCATACATTGATAGCTCAACAACTTAATAAATTCCACAATAGTGCATTCTGTTTAAGATGGAGCATATATAAAATATTGTTAAAATCGAAACAAAATTAATCAAATGTTTTCAGTCTTTATAAGGATTACTTACATACAGACATGCCAAAATGATATCCCATTCAAATGACAGGTAAATGTAATTGTATCTTATGTATTATCATTAAACTTACTTATATAATTTTCATAGCTAAGCTAAAAGACAAAAGCTCCTCATAGAACTGGCCATCCACTTTGATCATTGGTAAAATTACAAGCACACAATTATAATGATGCATAAAGATAGACATTCCAACAACTGATCACAATGTGAACATTTATAGCAGGTAACATCAGTATGAAAGTTTAATGCAATTACATTAAAACATTGGGCACAATATGAATAAGTAAGGGATCAGCAAAACTGTTCAGACATTTGAAACAAAAACGACTGAAATACAGATAGCTACAAATGTGACTTAAGAAAAATTAAATCACTTCTGCCATTTGTCATACATATTTAAAAAAAAGAAAAAAAAAGAGAGGAAACAGTAAAAAAAAAGAAAAACCCCAATTAGCTCCATGTGCTTCAAATCTTCAGTCTTATGTTCATAATATATTCATGAATAATGATATCACATGAAAAAATTCTTTGTGTGACCACGACCAGTTGAAGAAATCTCAACAACCATCAGAGTTTAATGTCAAGGTTGTTGTTGTCACCGACTGGACAAAAGGATGATGCATCTCCTTGCCACCCGCGTGGTAAAGAATCTGTACAAACAATGATGATGCTATGAGAGTGATCCCAAACATGACATGAACAATATTAGTCTTATTTATAATCAGTCTGATTCCGATTTTACTGTAAACGAGGATGAAAAACTTTCACAGGATGCTGAAATCAGAAAAACAGTTTACTTTCATTCAGTGTTCTACTACAACAATTTTAGTATTTGAAAAAACAAAACAAAACAAACAAAAAACACATATAAACTAAACTTACTGCTCAAAAAGCTGGTTTGATGCTAGATCTAAAATCAGATTGCACAAATCGAGACCCATTTGATTTAATGTCAATATGTTGTTACATGCACATCTACAATACATTAAAAAAACAAAAACATTTTCTTTAAAAAAAAAAAGAAATTGATGACAAAAAACTGGGTGCTTAAAACAAACAAATGAAGAATCTGATGCTGTATAACATAAGTACATATAAATAGTTCAATTATTAGCATCCATACATCAAATGGGCATTTCAGTTTATGATAATATTTGAAATTAATTCAACACTTTTGTCCGTAACCTTAAGCAATAAATACTTGCAGCTGAAATTTATTTCTGTGCAGGATCTGCAGATAATCAACTTCAAACAAAAAGAAGTGACAATTCTGATAAAAACCAATTTGAGAACAATTATTTGTTGCTGAACAGGAGGATGTATTGGTAGGTGGTAACATTTCATACAAGTTTGTAAGTCAAATGATTAAACTTTTACAGCAAAGAAACTGATATGTCATAACTTGAAAAACACTTTGAAATCAGCAGATAGATTTTTGAATTGCAAAAACATATTAATAATGCCAAATATGTATAATGGGGAAAAGCATAGATCATTAACAGATGCCACAAACATATAGACAAGGGTGCTACAATAGCTGTAGCAAAAAAAAATAATAATAAAAAAACTATACACCATTAATATTTAAAATAACAGATTAGCGATTTCAACAAAGATTTTTTTCAAAAATTGGCAGTTCAACTTTGTTCAAATCATGGTAAATACAGAAGGATATGCAAAGGTCAAAAACAAATGCATTATTCCATTCTTTATTTTAAAAAAAATAAAAAATTAATTGTGTGACAAGTACCACATCGGTCCACATTTGTATAATAAACAAGAATGTCCCACTGCTTTACGAAATCCCAGACAAAATTGTTTAAAAGCTCAGTCCACTACGAGTAATAATGCAGCGATTACTGTCCTCTACGCTCGGATCGTTTTAAACCATTTAGATGTGATACAAGTCAAATTTAGCCACCAGGCATCACATTGCACATGAGAATTTTTTTTAATTCAGCTGTGCATGGGACAACGTCTGGCCAGGCCCGGGTCAAGACTGACCTTCTGTCTCTGGGTCTTGAACACTGCTGTCGGACTCCTCGCGGCGAACAGCCGGCGTCACTCCTTCGGACTGAAGAGATATTTTTCTGTCAAAAAAACAGATCCACTTCTATTAGTGGGCAATATAGAACGGAATGGAATATTTGTTAGATTAACACCTCAGCATATTTTAAAACATAGCTATTTGATGTCTACATGTGCAACCATGATCACTGTTTCATTAATCAAGATCATATGGTTTGTAAAATTATAGAGTTAGATGCTAAAACGTAACATACCTATATGCAACAGATGATGTTGTCAACAAAAACCTGATATGCAAATGAAAGATAATTTTTGTTTAAATGTTCGAACACAAAGGCACAATGCTTAGTTAATGGCCATTTATTAAACAGTAACAGTGTGACATGGTGAAGAATCTAAGACAAAAACCTTTCAGACGTTAAATGAGTTTTCAATTTTTATACACCAATCATGGAGTATTTAATGTACTATACTACTAACATTATCTTCACTGACAGAGAATACTACAGAAAAATTATAAGCAATATAGTTTTGGGGGAAAGCAGACTGTGTACTAAAGCAAGTAATAAACCATAAAAAAACAAGTACTTACTGTTTTTTCTTTGGTGATTCGGCATCTGTTGAGTCTGCTTTTCTCTTCTCGGAAACCCTTTCTTCTTTTGCAAATTGTTCTTTTTCCTCAGCTAATTTTAGCTGCTGTATCCGCCAGTCAATTGCACGCAAAATAGTTTCACTATCTTTTGGATTTGACTGAAGAAAAGAAAAGAAAAATCAAGGTATAGTATTTACTTAAAAGGAATTATTGATTCCAATTACTGATGTTTAAGTTAGCCACAAATTACATCTTTATAATCACCATCAAACAAATATATATATATATATATATATTATTTTTTTCAAGTAACTAATGTTTTATTGGAAATGTACATATACAAAATATCTCAAAGTTACCACATAAATGTACTCATGGTTGTGGCTCACATTTGATGTTTTGAATGACAGCTGATAGTTCCGAGTGCAACAGCATACCAAGAGTAAGTTTATACAGTAAGTGATATGTCCCATACCCCTAGATAACATTACATGGCACAAAAAGGAAGTTTGACTCATTCAATCAGCAGTCTGGTTTAAAAATGTGTACTGTTATACAAATTTCTTGCAAACTTTTGTTAATGGGAAACAATCTAAGCATGGTATTTTTATTAATAAAGGCAACAATCAACTTTTTGTAAAATGATAATAACATAGTGACTAGCAGATACAATCATTTTCAACCTACTGGGATCATTTTGCCAAGTCGGTAAAAATGCTATAACAGACAAATGACAATACATTGAACTATCAAATAGAAAACATGTTTTTTTGACAAAGGATTCAACTTAATTAATTTAAACAATAGTCTGGGAATGCTTTAGTTGTTATTTACAAAACAACTTCAATAAACTTACCGTTATTAAGAAAACTTTAATTCCATCAACTCCATCTGTGGCTGTGATTCGGACACTCTTCTGACTAGCTCGCTCCACGGTCATCCCCGGCCAGATCTTTGTATTGAGTATTAGACGAAGACTGCCCTGTGTTCTCATGACTGAAATCACAACAACAACAACACATTAAACAATATTGGAAAACAAAGATTACACCCTGACAAAACAACCACTCAAGATTCTAGTAATTATGTTTTCTATTCACAAGGTTGAAGCTAGTATTCACCAAGTTGTCAGATATGATAATGTTCAGTTCCAAAACATATACAATATATTTTCCAAAGAGCCAGACAAAGAAATATTTGGTTAATGGGCCCATATTTTGTTCAGCTAAAACACATCATTTTACCAAAGATTTTCAAATCAAATACATCACAGATTAAACACAAATATTCTAACATTAAAAATGAATATAATATTTCTGATGAAAAGAAATGCAGATATTAGTCCAGTTTCTCAATGACAGGATGAAAGCACTAACGTGAAGACGTGTTAGAAATCTCCTACAACTTACTGAGTCTGGAATTGAAAGCTTCCGCCGTGTCTTCAGGCGAAGTGTCGTTCAGTCTAAGAGTTCCCCGACCTTTTTCCACCCAAACTTGTTTGTCACCGTCGAACAGAAATAACTTACAACACACCTGAAACCAAACCAAGACATAACAATAATGCAATGCCTTTCTACTGAAACATTTGTTTCAGACATGTCTTAAATGTTTATGGACATAACAATGGACACTGGTAAGATCAGTTTGTAAAAGTTGAAACTGGGAACATGTGGACAATAATCGCTCTCACCAATGCTAGATTCAGTGAGTAAAATGTAGATAATGTAACATTACAGTAAATATTTTCCAATTACATTTGATAATGGATTTCATAATCGATCTTTACATCACTACCAACACCACTACTGCCACTTGATATAAATATTAGCGTGGCGGAGGAACTGAAACAATAGCCAGGGTCTTTACCTGAAGAACAATACAGTCGATGATTGATTAATCAATTTGCTCTACCTTACCTGAAGAACAATATAGCCGATGACTGATTAATCAATTTGCTCTACTGTACCTGAACAATATCGCTGATGATTGATTAATCAATTTGCCTACTTTACCTGAAGAACATTGGATTCTTCCTCCTCCCCTGTTACAATCTCCACTTCTTTCAGGTCAGGTTTCAGCCCGTGCTTGGCTTGGTACTCTCTCGCCGACTCCTCCAGTGTTCGGTTAGCATTTTCAGCATCTACACAACACAAAACACAATTAAATAATAATACCAGCCATCTTTAATACTGGTCACCTAGATCAGTAAAAGAAGATAACAAATTTTTTAAAAATGGTCCATAATGGGAAGAAAATTAAACTGAATTGCCCATTTTTAATGCATGGCATGCTTGAGATTGTAATTTTAAAGCTGGTTGTGTCAACAGGAAGATTATTGGAACATTAATTTGAACAAAGAATGTAAAACAATAAATAAGCTAGATGAAAGAGCCAGGTTTATCGATTTTTAACATGTCAATTACCAAGTAAAAATTGTACTTTTTTTTTTTTTTAAATGAAAGAAAAAAAGCATTCTCAGAGTACTGCTAAAGCAATACATGTCCCCTAAAACAAATTTTCATCTCTTAAGTTGAAGGGTCATAACTATGTCAAAAATGGGCAAATCGACAGATAAGTCAACCTCAATCTATAACTCTACATGATAAAAGCAATACACCAAAAATATGTTGGACAGACAAACCGACGGATATAAAAATGGCAGTGACAATGATGTATAAATATACAGAATTTACTCTGGCATACGAACAAACTGAACTGAAATGCATGCAAAAGTGGAAGACTATGTTACCTGATGAATCCCGGTCATCACCATCACTGTTTTTTTCTGCCTCCTCCACTGAAGAGTGTGAAAAGACAACTCTGTCGGTCAAATTCTGACCAAATGTGAATCCCCTTGCCCCAGCTGCAGTGTCATTACTCGTCATCTGTGCAGCCGCAAAACTCTGAAAATGTAGTTAACAATCAGTGATATAAAATGTTGTTCAAAGAAAATTAAGAGGTTCTCAATCTGTGGAGACTTCTAAACTAGGGGTGGGGGGTGGGGGGGGGGTGGCGTAGATGTCAAAGGAAGCCAAGTAAATTACCAGTAGTTCACGTTTGGCTTTCACTATTTTTACTGTTTAAATTATATAACGTTTATTATGCTGCCAATAGTACCCATTTTCCTGAAAAGAGACCAAATTAGCATCTATCGTTATGGGAAAAAATAATAATCAAAATTTTAAATATCAACCAGAATTATTATCAGTGTTCAAAATTGAGCAAGAAATTTAACATTTAAAACCCCCAGCACAAACTAGTTAATAATCATGATAAAAAATACTTTTTAAAAATCTAAAATATTAGAACTCGGTTCCAGTTTTAACAGTGACTTATTTTTATGAAATACTAACCGTGACACGACTTGTCAAACTTTGGCAGAAAATATTGTCATTGTTTGATGTTGCACCAGTGGATGTGGAATCAACTTGGCTGTGAAATAAATAAATAAATAATAATAATTAGGACTCTGTTAATCATCACCATTGATAATAGCATTGACTATTAAGGGACATTACTGAGTTTGCTGCAATTTCTAAGATGTTATCGACTAACAGAGGCTTTTTAACGATTGTAATTACCTATCAAATATATTTTTTTGCGTAAAATACCAGTGTCTGTATATTAAACGTGTTTCTGATAGTTGTAATATTTGTACTAGGTTAAATTCCATTTTATTTCCTAAAATATTCTTTTTTCGTACGTATGAAATTATTTGAAGACAAAATCTAGTTTGGGCTTCTTACAAATATTAAGACGCTCAGACACACATTGAATATACAGACAGGGATATTCTAAACAAGAGAATATATTCACTATTCAAGTTTAATCGTAGAAATATTTTATTAGTCGAAAACATCTTACAATGCAGCAAACTCGGGAATGTCCCTTTAAGCTTTATGCTAGACCTGTCCTGTTAAAAAATTTTTATTAACACTGTTAGTTAATATAACTATGTAGAGACATTATTCTATTGCAACTCTTTAAATTAATGTTTTAATTTATAATAAATTTATAATGAAATATTAAAATGTAAGAGAGTTACTGGCAATTTGTTTTAGGTATAAAACTCTTCTTTTTTTCATGTATGTGATTATTACTGGATTGTATATATATTATATTTTTTTTGGTATGAATTTGTTATATTAAGCAAACTGCTGAATTTGTTTTATTAAGTTCCATTAAATATTGTCCATGTTGTATAATTCTGTATCAAATATCTGGGTTAAACAGTAACTAAAAGACATTCAATGAACCTGCTGTATCCATTGGAGATAACTTTCTCCGTTACGGGTGCAGCTTCTGCTATTCTAGACAGTCTGCTACTGTCCTGCTGATTGGTGGAGCTCACTTCACTCAGATCGTCAGCACTTGAAGCATTCGACACGGGATTGCCATTAGCTTCACTCTTTGATGGCATCACATCAGTGGAGTTTGAGGTTTTATCTAGACACAAGATTTAGAAACATTTTATTACATGTCTATTAAGCTGAAGTGTGTTCAGGTGGGCAAGTTTTTGTTAACAATGGATGGGGTATGAATTATGGCTAGCTCTGGGTGTGCAGAAGAATATTTTGCCAAATTATATATTAACCTTCAAAAATTGCAAGAACCATAGCATTATCTTTTCAGCAATTTTAACATTAAATTATTTCGCCAAATTAATACAAAATTTGCCAGTTGGGTTTAAAATTCATAACTGGTAAATTTGGCAAGTGGCAAAGCTAGCCCTGTTGAATGAATGTATGTTTGTTTGTCTTCTGAACTTCTGTATCGGAAATAAAACGGTTTATGAAACTCACTTAGCATTGAATTCTCCCATATTGAAAAAAGAAACAAAAGAAGATGAATGATGTCGGTGATAAACCAGAGCTCCACAACCCGGCATCACCAACATTTCTGGGGATAATACACAATACGATAAAATATAATAATTAAAAAATACTAATACAAAATAAAACCCCATTTAACTGAATTATCCTATCACATTCATATAAAATTCAGTCTTATGACACATGATTGCTTGACCTCCTAAACAAACCTCTGGTTTATTTACGGTAGAATTAAATAACTACAAAACTTAACACATCTTTAATATATTGCATTTACAAACCACATTTAAATTATCTCTAAAGTGAAAATCATACTAAAATTATTTCTCTCCAGTTGATAGGTGGTTACTGGTAAAACAAAAAACAATGATGTAAAATATTAAAAACAGGTAAGTAATAGAACTAACTTAATTCTTAAACAATATGCCGTAGAAATCTCCAATCAAGAAAAAAACTTTTTACATGTGTTATTATAGAGTTTAACAGTTGAGCTTTATGATGTAATTTAAATATCCAAAGTAACATCTGAACTACATTACATTTTCATTACTTTATAAATTAGATCAAGATAAATGTAATAATTAACAAGATTCTAAGAATACTGCTAAAGCAGTACATGTCCCCTGCCAATTTACCAGGCTGAAAAATTTTTTTTGTATCTCTAAAGTTCAAGAGCCATAACTCTGTGGTGACTAATAAAAAGTGAAAACTAAAACCTAAACAAACATTAGTATATTTATTTGCAAATTTCTTTACCTACCAGAAAGCTACTTAAGTTTTAATGGGCCAATCGTATGA
Source organism: Gigantopelta aegis (assembly GCF_016097555.1). Lineage (NCBI taxonomy): Eukaryota > Metazoa > Mollusca > Gastropoda > Neomphalida > Peltospiridae > Gigantopelta > Gigantopelta aegis. The sequence goes on from NC_054704.1 coordinate 20,980,704, forward strand.
CAATTTAAAAACTGAAATTACCTTGTTCAGGCTGTTGACGGGGATCAGGAAGAGTGGCAGGCCGAAGTATTGATGGAGGAGGAACTGATGCCGAACTTGCTTCTAAACGGTGGAAATAAAAATACTGACGTGCATCAAAATGTAAAAGACAATGGCAATTTACACACACACACACAAACCTTAAGCAGGGCTCACAATGGGAAATTTTTTGGTTTAGCCAATTTTCTTATTCATATGTAGAGAATTTCATTAAAAATTATTAACAATTTGTTAATTTAAAGGTAGACTAAACTCCAACAAGAGCCTTATGTGTTGGAAAGATGCATACCCGGACCACCAACACATACTGACACTTTAATAAATGAAAAACACGTAATTTTAGAATTAATAAAAAACCATGATTATTCCTGCTAACTGGGGGCAGCCATTTTGTTTCGTTTTTGTGATGTCCGGTGGTATAGCTTGGGGCGAAGTGACGTCAGCTCAGGTCCAACTTCTCTATTATGCACAGTGTAAACAAACGCTCTAATTTACAAGGTGCTTCGCTTTCATCAACCTGACTTGTAAAACAACATAAATGACTTGATAGTATAATAAACTATTTAACTAAATATATTTCAATTTGCATCAATATAATGAAATGGAGTTACAGTATTTCTTTTCTTTTAAAAAATCCAAAGAAAAAATGCATATTATTAGGCCTATTGGTAGGATATGTTCAAGTAAAAACGACCACTCATGATACCCAAGTGGTAATTTTATTTTATTTTGGACTACATAATTAGTTAGTTTTGTGATTTTAGATGGGAGAGTCTACTTAATCAAGGGTTTTACAAAATTACTTACAGTAAAATAAAACAGAACGGCTGGTAAAGTCCATTACGATTTGAGGTTATCACACAATACCCTGTGATCTTAATAAAAGAGGCACGTCTTTTTAGTGTGTCTAGACAGTGTCTAGGGACCGTCTAAAGATACACCTGCAAATCAAGAACCACAGGTACAGGCCACGGAAAGAAAACACCAATTAACCAAGAAAACACTCCGACTATTATTTGGGTTTTGGGTTAATTTATATACAAAATATAAGTTATTTCAACACTTTGACAATGGTGGTTTATTATGTATTGAAAAATAAACCACATATACACGTTGCTGTGTTACTGGGATGTATATTATTACAGAACATTGCGATGCATCCGCAAAAATCGGGTATGGTTTGTTTCTTCAGTTCGATGACCAATTCCTGATGTGACACGTTAGGTATTACATAACTACCAGCTCGCCAGAGGGTGTATTCACTGGGATAGCACAAAATGGCTGCGCCCGTTATATATAATAGCCGTCACATTTAACCGTTTTATTAATTAATTATACGATTATACTTGTTGATATTGAGCAATAATGTGCATTATGTATCGTTGAATATGCATACCAGTCCAAAAGCCTTGCTTTAGCATTCCTTTAAGGAATGTTTTATTAGCCAAAGATTAAATGTTGTAGCCAATTTGTATAAAAATTAGCAAATGGCTAATTTTGAAATGCACAGGGGTGAGCCCTGCTTAATTTATTTTAATATTTTTTTGATAATAAAAGGCACCACCAACATGATTTCTTATAGCCAACATTTACAACATGTAATTCACATCATACCTGCTAAAAATAGAACCCAAGCCTTTCAAAGGTCAAATCTCTTGACCAATGGGAATCTTCTTTAAATAAAATGGCTGCAAGCAAAACAATGCAGTGGCACAACATCTATATTAACCAAGGACTAAAAAAAAAGTGTGAACTTTGTATGGATTTGTATTCAGATTTGTACCAGTTGAAAAACTGTTCAACTTTGTGGTAAGTGATATATTAAAAAAAAAGTAATTAAAAAAAAATATATATATTCCTTGGAGATATTAAACATGCCTAAGTACAACAGCATCAAATCATACCATTCTTTTTCAAAGCCTCTACTTGGTCTGCTAGTCTTGATGGACGAAATAGAAATTTCACTTTGCTGTCATCTTTCCCACCTTAAAAACAGAGTTAATTGTAAATGCTTATAATTAGTAAAACATACAATACTAAATTATTATAATTAGTCTTATTAATTTAAATAAAAACTATACTTACAATCTAATACAACAAAGATTTGGCAATGTTCTTTAATTTTGTGCACCATATTATAATCTTTAAAACAATATATAGAGCTACAATGTTTATTTTAAAGCAATAACGTTACAATGAGAAAAGAGATGTTGTACTAAAAAGAACCAAGTTATCAAAAATATTTTAGCAATTTAAATTTTTATCAGACTCACTGCATGGATCAGAATCTGGGTCACTCTGAGATGAAACTTGGCTGTCCGACTGTTGTGATAAAAACGGATTAGCAGAAAACCGACTTGGAGCTATCAGTCCAGCACCTTAAATAAAAACGAAGAGTAAAATTCTATCCAATTCTGAGTAATATATTTTTTATATTAATACATAAAGATTAACTTCTTTATAACACAAAAGGATGAACAAACAAAAAAGTAAGTTAATTAAAATTAATTAAGTACATTAGTTCAAAAAACATTTAATTAATATTTTTGAAATGGGTTGCTGTAACCTGACCTGAAAAAAAAAAAGAGAGAAAGAAAATGCCAAGTATAGCTAAAAGTAAATCACATGTGAAATGACTGTCATTATTTACCTTAATTCTGTTTAATGGTTGACACTATAAAACAAACAGTATTAAATCATGTGTTGAGGATTACAACCAACTTTGTGAAGTATGCTTCTCACACGTAATTAAACAACTAAGCATATTTTTTAGATATCACTGTATGCACCAGTTGGCATTAGGCAACTCCATTATTATGTAAATTGTGAAAACATGTTTTAATTTTTCAGTTTTGGTGCAAATTTCTGTGCATGTTATTTGATCAATTAAACTTTTAACGTAGCCTTATAAGAATGAAATCTGAAAAATGTACACGGTTGCATAATTTTGTGTAATCTAAATATATGTATTATTAAACGTACAAAGGATTGTAGTGGGGGTATCTATTACATATTGCATATACCAACAAACCTTCTGAAACTTGTGGATGCTGATTTGCTGTTGATACAACATCATTCTTTAATGTAGGCTGAGGACCAAAAGGGTTACTGGAAAAAGTACCTGCCAATAACAATTTTTAAAAAACATGATGATTTGACACAGAGAAAAAAATACACCAAATAAATATTCCCTTAGACGAAAATTACTCAAGCAAAGATGCAGGAGATATGTCCTACAGAAACTAAAATATTTATGTATTAAGTATAAAATGTTACAAAGAAATCAAGAACCAGAACCATGACACTACCATTATATCCATTTCTGGGGGTTAATAAAACTACAGTGAAACCTCTCAAAATCGGACCTTCTGTAAACCGGATTTCCCATAAAGCCAGGCCATTTTTTACGGTCCTTTTTTAAAAATCAATACAGAAATTAACCTCTTTAAACCAAATACCTCTTGAACTGGACATTTTACTTGGGCCCAAGCTTAGAGGGGTTTCACTGTATTTAAAAAAGAAAGAAAAAAAAAGAACCAGAACTTTTCATTATCTGGCATTAATTTCGAAAATCTAGAAACATTATTATGATACTTTAATAACCAAAATAAATTAGTGCTTGTATTAGAAAATGTTATAATTTTAATAATTTTGTCTTTCATACATAATGAATTTCTAAAACCTTGGAGTCTGTCAATCATTTATACATTACCCAATTACAAACCTGAATTAGTTCCTGTACCACCAAAGGCTGAAAAAAGATAAATTTGATTGTTGTTTTTTTTAATATAAAAATCTTGGATATTTCAAAGGACTGGCAATACTTTGATATATCAACAAACACATATAAACTATAAAAGTAGTATAGTAGAAGCATATTAAAAAGATGAACAGAAATGAAAATCTTATCACTACCTAGAAATACTGAATACCAACACACACACACAAATACATACACATGAGCATAAGTTTAAAGAAAAAGAATAAAAATAAGTATCAGGAAAAATATTAAAAGCATGTACTCCCTCAACCAGTGTTACAACAGAGAGCATGATACTTGACAATCATGGAGAAGCAAACAAAATTGTATAATTCACCAACTGAAAGGGAACTTTTTTTTTTTTTAATTGTTCAAATTTTAATTTCCCACCTAAGTATCATTATAAACATCTACTGTATTATTAAATTATGGATGTAAAGTAAAGTTTGTTTTATTTAACGATGCCACTAGAGCACACTGATTTTTTATCTTAACATCGGCTATTGGACGTCAAACATATGGTCATTCTAACACTGTTTTTTAGAGGAAACCCACTGTCGCCACATAGGCTACTCTTTTATGAGAGGCAGCACTGGAACTTATATTTGCGTTTCCCACAGGAAGGATAGCACAAACCATGGCCTTTGTTGAACCAGTTATGGATCATTGGTCGGTGCAAGTGGTTTACACCTACTATTGAGCCTTGCGGAGCACTCACTCAGGGTTTGGAGTCGGTATCTGGATTTAAAATCCCATGCCTCGACTGGAATCCGAACCCAGTACCTACCAGCCTGTAGACCGATGGCCTAACCACGATGGATGTGGAAGTTAATATAAAAGTGTCAGTTTCTCCTTTTTCTTCCTTTTTTTTTTTTGACACATTAGTTCCTTCATGTATTCAATTTAATTTTAACACACACAATAAATATATATGCATTCTATTTTGGACTTATAATACAGTTGACTTTCAGCATGGTATGCTTAATTATCCTACATTGTATTCTGCAGGCTCAAATCCATAATTGAGAAGTGAATTCTCCCTTCCCAGGAGAAAGTTGGGAAGTTTGATAAAACTTTTCATCATGTTCTGCGTTAATTTTGTGCATAAGTAAAAACACAGATCGACAAGGTAACAAGTAAGCTATGGTACCAAACAAGTTTGTGTTTTGATGATTGTCGTGTGATTTTGTTTTTAAAATCAGATTAGGTCCAAAATATTACAGTGATTTTGACTTTTCACTACTGCTAACTCAGCAACTTGTGCCAACTTTCGGCATTAAAAAGACTGTGTCCATTTCGCCCGCTAGATTAGGGCTTGATTCTGATTTTGCCTAGCATAACAACTGAGAGGCTTACTGTACCTGTGAAACCGGGTCTTAACTGTGAGCCCAGTTTTGATGGCTGGATGACTGAAGAATCATTTTTCTGCTGATTGTCGGAGCTAGTGGAGGAAGGGGAAGTACCAGATATGGCAGTCGAATTCAAGGCTGGAGATGTCTGGTCTGAAATAGCAACAGCAAACTTAACAGAAATTTTTTAAACATGTAGTGTGTAATAATTATTCAAAAACAGACTTGCTTTGAACTTGCTATCAGAAATTATAGATTCGTATTAATAAGCAAACACTGAAGAACAAAAAAAACATGAGTGAAATTCTTGGATCTAGAGAGGTCTGATGTAAAAAGTCTCAGTATATGACATCAGAAGTCGAAATAATGCCATCTCAAATGATTTTTACCGGACAACACCATCATGGGACGGAAAAGTTTTTACCTGTCGTCCCATCAGACCAGCAATTGTTTTGTGTTTTCAAAGTCATATTTGGTCCAGCAGGTTTTGAATCGGGCTGGCTGAATTTGCAACTTGCTGGAACAAGTATCCAGCAGAAATGTCAGCCCCCGAACTTAATATTTTTCTATAACACAATCACATGTCTCGTACTATCACAGGTTCAATATTCAACTCCTCAACCAAAAGGAAAAGGAAAAAACAGTCATAGAAATAAATTGCCAATGATTGGTCAAGTCTCATATCGGTTACACAATGCATGATTTTTACCATTTCCTCACTTACTGTCCATATTTTCAAGTATGTTTATTGTATTTCATATAGTGGTGACAACTCTCACTGACATCATTTTGAATTCATTAACATTGATTTTATCTCGTGGAATTAAATGGGTCCTACCAAACATACTAAAATTTATTGACTGAAAATTTTGCACAGGGAACATTTTGTTCAGTATCATGTCATGATTTGCTAAGCAAATTTCAGAGATAGGTACACAATTCTAAAATGTTAAAAGAAGGGACAATTAAGGCATTTGGCCAGGTATGCATATTCAACGATATATAACGCACATTATTGTTTAATATCAACAAGTATAATCGTATAGTTGATTAATAAATAACGAACGCAGCCATTTTGTACCATCCCAGTGAATACGCCCTCTGGAGAGCTGGTGGTTACGTAATACCTAACGTGTCACATCAGGAATTAGTCTTCGAAATGAAGAAACAAAACATACCAGATTTTTTGCAGATGCATCGCAATGTTCTGTAATAATATCCATCCCAGTAAGCCGGCAACATAATACAGTTATTTCAACACTTTGACAATGGTGGCTTATTTTGTATTGAAAAATAATATATACTTGTTTTGTACATAAATTAACCCACATACTGAAATAATAATCGGAGTGTGTTCTTGGTTAATTGGTCTTTTCTTTCCGTGGCCTGTACCTGTGGTTCCTAATTGGCAGATGTATATTTAGACGGTCCCCAGACACTGTGTCTAGACCCACTAAAAAGACGTGCATCTTTTATTAAGATCACAAGGTATTGTTTGTTAGCCGCGCAGACGCCCCTCAAATTGTAATGGACATTATCACTTTATTACTGTAAGTAATTCTGTAAAAGCCTTGATTAAGTAGACTTTCCCATCTAAAATCACCAAACTGACCAATTACGTAGTCCCAAAGAAAATAAAATTATCACTTGGGTATCGTGAGTGGTAATTTTTGCTCGAACGTACCCTACCAATAGGCCTAATGATAAGCATTTTTTCTTTGTTTTTTTTTTAAAGAGAAAAATATTATAACTCCATTTCGTTCTATTGATGCAAATTGAAATATATTTAGTTAAATAGTTTATTATACTATTAAGTCATTTATGTTGTTTTACAAGTCAGGTTGATGAAAGCGAAGCGCATTGTCGTAAATTAGAGCGTTTGTTTACACTGTGCTCAAGAGGGGTTGGACAGAGCTGACGTCACTTCGCCCCAAGTTATACCACTGCAACGAAACAAAATGGCTACCCCCAGTTAGAATAATCATGTTTTTTTATTAATTCTAAAATTACGCGTTTTTCATTTGTTAAAGTGTCAGTATGTGTTGGTGGTCCGGGTATGCATCTTTCCAACACATAAGGCTCTTATTTGAGTTTACCCTCCCTTTAAATAGTAGTTGCCACTCTATTTTCAACTGTTACTAATCATCAATTTGTTACAAATTTCTGTGTATTTGAAAAATCATGTTTTGAGATTGCTTTAAACCTCATACAAACACATGCCATGATTATATAGTTCAGGACAAATAAGATTTGCTGCATTAACAGAATGCTCGATTCAACTAAATGTCATGTGGTTTATTACAATGTTTGGTACATTCCATTCTAATGGCAAGCTATTTTGTCATCTAGTTTAAATTTTAAAACTGGTATCATTTAATCAATTCGGTTACGACAGAAATATCAAATACAACCTTACTAATCTGTTACCATGATTACAGCTTATTTTTTTAAGGGCTGAACTGTGCATATTTGTCATAGATACAGGAAGGAAGGAAATGCACTCAACACATTTTATTTACGGTTATATGGCATCAGACATATGGTTAAGGACCACAGATACTGAGAGAGGAAACCTGCTGTCGCCACTTCACAGTCTTTTATATGCACCATCCCAGACAGGATAGCACATACCACGGCCTCTGATGTACCAGAACTTTGTGATGCACTGAATGGAGTGAGAAATAGCACTGACGGGGATCAATCCCAAACCGACCACACATCAAGCGAACGCTTTACCACTGGGCTACGTCCCACCCTATCATAGATAAAGTTACACAATATACTGCATTAAAAAGTCTTCTTCTATGTTGCATGTTCAAAATATATGACAAACAAGATATAAATATAGTTACCGTTGGCTGCTGCAGTAACCTCTGATGTGGTTGACACCTAAAAACAAGTGAAAATGTATCAAACGTTTGTTTGTTTTGTTTAATGACATCACTAGAGCACAATGATTTATTAAGAATCAGTTATTAGATACATTAAAAAAATGTATATACACACATACCAGTCTGACAGGCATGGAAATAAATTGATGCCTGTCACCAAATGTTGAAATAATGTTTTGTTCATAATCAAACAAGTTGAATTGTCGTCTGACATGCTGATGCTGCTTTCCTTGAAGCAAAGTTGAAAATTTCATCCGTTAACAAAAATGGAAACTAAGCTTCAAGACTGCGATGAGGCCTATGAAATATTCAACAAATTCCAATCACATTCAAAACTAAAATAACTTTATAATAACAAAACTCCAAATAAACTTATTAAATAATATGTTCTTTAGTTATTTTAAAACCAATATTACATGTTTCCATTTAATTTTTATTGCTTAATTGACATTCGTCAGAATGCAACACAATCTAAGGTACTGTTGTTGATAAATATAGACTGACAGAAATGTGCATATCACACTAGTAATGTGCCGGTCAAATTGGCTAATGTAAATAATGACCACTACCTGTGGGATCATGCGGTTTTAGAGATGCAACTTAAATAAACACAATGGCACTAGATCATTTGTTCACTGTTCAGTTTAGAAGGGTAAATTTGTGTTGATTGTTGGAGCCATTCGGAACACATCACGCTTTTCTGGGTAAACTTCCTATTATAAGCATGTGCATGCTGTATGATACGGTCAAAATTGATTTTAAATACTGGTATGCATTTTAAAACATACTGCATCAAACTACTTCAACACAGAATTACTTCATTGTGTCGGACAAAATAACCACAAATAGTAACTTTGTCAGGGATTTAGATCTCACTACTTAGGGCCGTTTTGTCTTTTCTGAGCACAAGAAGGTTGTTTTAGTTCAGTACTGTCATTATCAGCTGCTGGACAGTTGTCAATATCCAGAAATGTATTTCAAGTTATTTTAACGTAATTCAAAGTAACAAACATTTCAGTGGTTTTGAGGTGAAATATTTTGAGGTCAGCATGTTTCATTATTTGTACTTAATTTAGGCCAGCCCTCTACATTAACTTTTTCATCTAGGAGCCAGATGGCACCTACTTCTATTTTTATATAGATAGTATGAAATGTTTTAGTTGCCAAATGAAAAAGAAATGTCACATATATGACCAAATCAGTTACAATGTAGAGGACTGTGGGAGTGATAATTTGGGGCATATACTGTAGATCTATCCATTATGTATTGCGTCATGAATGTATTGCGATATGCCAACAGCAGCCCAAACTGTTTGTAGAAAGTATTGCGACATCAGATGTAGCTTACACATAAAGTATTGTGACCTTAGCAGGTACAGATAATAAAAATAAAAACTCTCTTCAAAAGCAAACAATTTGTGTCAGTGTTGAACAGTGCTTACTGTTACACGCCGTGTGTGGCATGTTGTGTTGCACCAGTCAGCTCCAGCCCATGGATTTATCAGTGAACGCAGATTTTAAATTAGGAATAAAGTGAAAATTTATGGAATGGCATGCTGACATTGTGGCCAAGAACATAAAAGAAAACACCAATAAGCCTGTTAGACTTAAGATTCAGTTTGATCAAACCGTTTCACGCCGGGTGGATTGTGGCATGCATTGACCAGTTATCGAAAGACAAAGAAACTGTTACGCAAAGCTGGCGATTATCAGGTCTGCTTGCTGTGGTGTGAAACCTTAGTGTAGTTTGTTAATTACACAAGGTAATTGACAATGATTGCTGTTTAGATTTGTTCACTGAATGATATATTGATAATACAATAAATCAATTTAAAAAAATTGGTTGTTTTATTTGTAAGTAAAGTCGCTATATTATTGCGTGGATAAAGTACTGCGATAATTAGTTGTTCGCAATATTTTGTTGTTCGCAAAACTTTCATGTTCTACAGTACCGTATTTTTTGGCATATAAGCCGCTACTTTTTTACTGTGAATTGCTAGGTGCGGTTTATAAAACGGTGCGGTTTATTTATGAATTTTACGGTAACCGCTGTGCATATAAACCAGAACTTTTTTTGTTTCATTCTCATAATAATAATATGGCATACCAAATGACTGGGACTGAAGTATTACAATGGAATGGCTCTTTATTAATAGTCTAGTCAGGCTAGAAACAATAAATCACTTGTGTATTGTTATACTTAGTTTCAAAAATGGACTCGTCCGCGAACTTTCTTAGTTTGATTTCTGTAACATTTATTGTTAGTAGTGCATCAGATGTGTTTGTCAGATGTTCTAAAATGAAGTATCTTTCCTCATATTATACAAAGTAGTGTTGTTATACTTTGTAGTAAACACACTCAACTTGCATGTTCGATACTGCAGATAAAAAGCCAGTGGCAGCCTAAACAATGTCACGTGTCACGTGATACAATTACAATGTCATGGCCATTTATGGCCAATAGCAAAAGCCGGACCTTAACAAGGACATCAAAAGTTTCTTAATATCTTTAACGCCACTGTTTCTAACCTGTTTGTAATGTTTTTAATTAATATATCAAAATTTAAGTTTAGTACGAAGCTTGCGAAATAAAATCACATAATCGGAGTACCTGAAATGTTTGTATTAAATGTCGACATTTCCAATCTAATTAGGCCGCTAATTTATACAGAGCATAACATTGTTGTAATGTATTTTGTTTATTACATGTAATTATACATATATAATTTTCGGCAAATATATATATATATAGTTATAAAACTATGTTGAAACTGTAAACGATTGATAGGAGTGTGCTTAGTTTCGGTTCACTACCACTCCAGCTTGACCCGACCTCGTTTGAATATGTAATTTTTGCACACGGCACGCTAGTTAGGTTACACAGAAACGCGTGTTTTGCAATCAAGTGACTAGATCTAGTAGTAATTTTCATTTGTACCCTTTTTTTTGTGGTTCACGCTTTGTAATCATACTGAGACAAATAAAATATTATCATGTATATTTGTTTTCTTTGCAACTAATGCAAGATTACGAAATTAGCATTATCAAGTTCTTGTTCACATTTACTTAAAAGTAGCGAGGTTTGTCAATGCCAACGGTGTTTTGTTTACGAAACTTTCCCATTAGGTGAAATGAAACTGAAAGCAACACAATCAACAATTATTTATTGTTTGAATTTAAGGGAGAATGGATCTCTTTATTATTATTAAATACAAACAATAATTATCTGTAATTAAAATTGTGGCTTTATTTTAACTGCGGCTTATTTAAAGGTGCGGTTTATGTACGAACAAAGGTCGGAACTTGGTCTAAAAACAAGGGGTGCGGTTTATACACCAGTGCGTGTAATAAGCCGGAAAATACGGTATGTATTTTGGGTACAACATTTATTGCCTCGACTGTCACTTATTTCCAGGCTTGTTTGATATAAACCAGTTATGGAACACTGGTTGGAAGGGGAAAACACCCATCAGAGAAAGGGTATATAATTCTACCAACAGACCTCAGTCTTTTCCTGTTAATATACTCTTTAAAAAAAGAAACATGACATTGATTTTCAAAGTTCAATTAAAAAAAAAAATGGCAGACATGATACAAGCAACCAAAGATAAGACGCCATGGGAAGGTGATTACTCTGTACATGTCCGAAACAGTATCTCTGGGAATCCACCGTAAACATGTACAACGGCATATGTGTGACATAGGGGTGGGCAAAATGTCAATATCGGTTATGACCACCACGAGCTCTGATGACAGCTTGACAACAGCAATGCATGGAAGTAATCAAATGTTGCACAGCACGTGGAATGTTCTGCCACTCATGCTGCAGTGCCGTAAGAAGTTGTGGAAGTGTCTGGGGTGGTGGATTCCTCCGGCGCACATGCTGATCCAGTGCATCCCATAGATGTTCTATTGGGTTTAAATCTGGTGAACTGGCAGGCCAAGGTAATGTCTGGACGTTGTTGCGCTGCAGAAACTACTGACTAACACGTGCAACATGCTGAAACATTCCATCTTCTCAATATCTGATGCCTGTCAGTGCACCAGCCACATGCACAAGTACTGTCCTACCACCATGATGGATTCCTGCCCACACCATGACACTGCCACCACCAAAACAGTCAACTTGTTGCATGCAGTTTGAAGCATAATGTTCCCCTCAATGTCTATAGAAATGTGTGCATCCATCAGCACGTGACAGGAGAAAATGAGACTCATCTGAGAACAAAACAGTCATCCACCTGGCACGTGTCCATTTCACCCTCTGCTGGCAACACAGCAGACACTCCGCTAAGTGACATGGGGTCAAAACGTTACGTTGCACTGGTCTTCTAGGGAAAATTTCTGCCTCCCTCAGCTGTGGTTATTGCTGTTGTGGTTTGATTTCGAAGATGACACACCTGGACATATCGATATTGAGCGGCAGTGGTTACTCTGGGACGATTTGACCTTGGCCTGTCATTAACACTTTGAGTGGTGTTGTTACCTGCCCATAATGCAGTCTGTTTGAAACACTGCCGATTTGACCTTTTATGCCCCACCAACAGAGGGTCCGGCTTTTGCGTTTCAGTAAAGAGACTATGGCTATGTTTATGCGAATCAAACATGTTTTATAGTGTTTTTGCATCATCATTCGCTCACTTACTTGATTGTCTTTACGATGTCTTTGATTCTGTAAAAATAATGCAATAGCATTATTTTTACCAATGTCAAGTTTCTTTTTTTGAAGAGTATAGTATGGTATTAATTGATTAAATGACAATGTGTATCGAAAGTTATTTAAAATTGACAAACCTTAGAAGAATTATCTCTATTTCCATCTTCATTTTCCTCTTCACGATTTGTAGAATCTGCAATTATGAATTTATGTTCTCAAATTAATGCAACATCTGTATCTGAAGTTTTTCTAGCCAAACACCCATAAAATATAGAAAAACCGTGTATTAACAATCGATCTCTGATTACATAATGTATTGTTTACAAAAAGCTAAAAATAAATGGGGGGGGGGGGGGATGGCAGAAACTAGTTACATACATTTCAGGATTTAAAAAAGTGTTAGACAGCAGAGGACAATTGTTCTAAATCTAAGGTAACCAGACGACATTTACATGATTCTTTACATACTAGTATATATGATATACATGAGTTATCCCTACCCTGTTTTAGCACGGCACTCTGTCTCAATAGTCTTTTAATTATTTCACCACAGTGCCATGTTAACCCTGGATCAATGGCACATTGCCCTGAGATTTATCAAGAAATTTATCAAGACATTTTGAGTAATTAACTTTAAAATGATATAACCAAACAATGAATGTGTCAGCTATGCATACAGATTATAATTTCAGTAGTGATCAGATGACAGGAATTTATTACTATCTAGATGTTTACTGAGCAGTAATATGTGACCATGTTGAAAGCATGAAGACTTCACTGCACTGGATTAATCTTTCCACATAAATTGTCTTTAGACAGTGATGGCAGCAGATGGTTTTAAGTGTATTCTTGTGGTAAGAACACACACATGTATGTACATCAACTTCAAATGTAACAGATATATCAACCTCTACTGAGGGGATTCAAAGCAGGGACTCTACCTACTGAGCTAATAGGGGAATTCCAGTAGGAGCACTTTATACCAACAAGTGCTATTACAATAGTGTTGGGAATTGGTTGGAATTTCATCATAAATCATCAGCTGTAATTGACTTGCAGCAATTGATCAATTTTCAATTACACAAGCTGTTAACAAACCAAAACACAGGGCTCAAACTTAACAACGGCTTCGGTCAAGGACTTTACTAATAGCATTTTGCTGACGGATAAAAACTATTGCCGTCAGTTGAAGTGACTAAATTAGGTTTTTATATCTGTTGCAAGTTACCAAACTTTGATTGTTGGGACAGAGTGTGTACCTGTGCTTGAGTTCTTTTTTCATACATGTACCAATTTTTTTAAATCTAAAATAGTGCTCTTTTTAATTCAAATGAAATCATGTTTAAGTGAATAATTTTTTTGCTGGTGACATATTGTTAGAAAGCTATGCACCTTTTTTTCCCCCACATAGGATTGATTTCAGTGCAATTACAAAATAACAACCATTCAGCACATTAGAGGCTTTTGACATTTGAGATAAACCAATTAAAGGATGTAAAAGAGCAACACTTCACTAAATAAAATAACAATGTTGTTATGGCATGACTACAATGCACATGTGCGGAAAAATATCCGCCCTGTCCCCCCCCTCCCCTAACCCCAACCCCATACCCCTACCCCTAACCCTAACCCCTAACCCTAACTAAAAATAATGGAGGGGACCGGGCGGATATTATACCGAGAGGTATGGGTCAAACTCTTTCCTATTTGTGTGTTAAATCTTCATTGTTAAATGGTAATGAAACAAAAATACACATGGTCATGTATGTATGAATCTGCATTTGCTGTCCGAGGAAGCATGCACTATTACCAGTGTGTTTATGGTTGTAAATAGCAGTTAAAATAGTAGTAGTATATAAAATAATGAGCTATCTCGCACAAACATGCTTTTGTTTTATCGTGTAAACTTGGGTATTTTTACTTTCAAATTTAGTTTTTGTTGTAGTTGGCATTTTGTTTTCTTTTTACCAATGATAACTTTTATACTTAAGTTATCATATTCTTATGCAGGCTGTCATATCAAGCAAGTAAAAAATATTAAATATATCTAGAAAACCAGATTGGTTCATTATTACGTGCATATATATTGCAAAAAGAACACTTTATAACTTTGCGATCCCTCACCAGCTCCAGAATCCGCCATCTTGCCTGTTATGTTTGTAAAATCACGTGACGAGCGGCGCGTCAAAAATTATTATTCCTACTGGCTAGCCTCTTTGTAATATAACACTTTGCTGATCGTTAAATACTGTTATAGCTCTAATATAAATTTAATTTTTTGTATGTTTTTAATAATATATTTATCATGTAGTCACAGTTATAATTGGAAGAATAATATTTAGTAAACGACATGGCACAGCCAATGAATTCCAGCTGGTCAGTTCGCCCCATATTTGCCAAAACAAATTTGCCCCAAGGTATCAACTCGCCCCAATGATTGGCTACACTGGGGCGAGTTGATTTTAGAGCATGTTGACCCGCTCTCAAATGTGTCACATGACATAAACCAGACCGTACTGGTATTGCCAGTCTGTCATGGACAGCTTATTCTGAATGTGCACATAAAACCTGACCTGGTATTGCCAGTTGGTACAATAATTTCAGTGTAAATTTAGAGGTTAAAAACACGTCTTACATACTCGTAGGTGAGAACATTTGATAACACTGGCATGAGTTTAAAGTCATACGACTGACTGTTTTAGATGGTCGCTACATACCATACATTGAAAAAAAAATCGCTTACGCTGTGACGTGTAGGTTAACCTAAAATTGATTTCTCTGTGACGCAGTAAATAATTTTGAGTTGGACAAGTGGTTTTAGCATATATAGTATCGAATACATATACTTATAAATACTATATTCCTGTCCGTTACATGCCATTTATCTTACAGCTCGGTTAGAAACGTATAATCAACTCGCTTGAAGATCTAGACACGTTTTAAAACAACTTGTAGGATAAATGATATAGATCGGCCATTCATGCAGTATTCTCTATTTATCTTTTTAAAGAAAGTCTTTGTACGCCTAAGAATAAATATTATTGTTTATGGAGAATGCGAGTTGACCTGCTCCCTTTATGGATACCCCACTATTTTTTATCTAGTAGTACCAATGTCAGTATATAAGTCCATGAGGAATTTATACATATTAAATTAAATTATGTTGATAAGTTGTCTTCAATTTTGATGATTTGCAACAAAATGATTCCATCCATGGTTTGTTTCGGGTGTTTCAGATTATTTATAGGACCGAATAGTAACCGATTATTTTTTCACCTTAACAAATGACCTAACACCAGTCTATTTCTTTTCAATGCAACTTCCGGTTTTCGTCTTTTTTGCGTTTTCTATTTGTAATAGACGAAATATTACGTTGTTTCATCAAATTCAAATCGATGCTGCGATGGAAGAAGAAATAAAGAAGAGAAATGCAGTTTCCTTTGGGTTTACAAAGAGACTCGAATCAAAAAAATTGGAAAAATCTGTCGTTGGTGAGACAAGTAATATTCTGAATGAAGATTCTGAACAAACTGATTTTGTGACGTCTTTGGAAGGAAAGAAAATAAACAGTACTATACCAAAACAAGAAGTTAAAAAAGAATTTATTATTCCTTTGATAAACGAAAACAGATGGAGGTATGAACAAAATGGGGAAAAGGGTACTGATCTGCAAAGTAAAGCTGTTCAAGAAATTTTAGAGACTGCTGCTCAGCAGAATCAGGAATGGGAAGATCGCGATAAGCCGGATCCAAATTTAACTGTTCCACTATTGATGCGAAACAAAGTACCGAATGGTTTTGAAATGGATGACAACTTAAATGTATCCTTGCGTCCAGACGAACCCATGGAGGTCAATTATGAATCAATACCAATTGAGCAGTTTGGGTTTGCAATGTTGCGAGGAATGGGATGGAAAGAAGGAGAAGGTCTTGGCAAGGACAAAAGTGTTATTGATCCTGTGAATGCAGTACTGAGACCAAAAGGTTTGGGATTGGGAGCTGACAAAAGACAGCATGCAAAAAATGAAATAAAAGGATGTGATGAGAATAACGAGGAATCTTTAACATATAAGAAGGGAGCATTTTGTGTACTTACCAAAGGGCCTCAAAAAGACTTTTATGGTATTATAGAAGGAATTGATGAGGATAATGCCAGGGTGATGGTAAAACTTGCGTTAAGTGGGCACACTGCAACACTTTCTCAGTATGGTATTCAACTAGTTGGACAAAAGGAATATGAGAAATATTCAAAGTATTTGAATAAATCAAAAGTAGAAAAATATAAACAGGAGAATGAATGTAAACTTAAATCCACTTCAAGTCACAGAAGTAAGAATTATAATGACAGTGATGACATTGAGAATGTGAATGGAAATTCAGATGACGAAGCTCGTACCAGAAAGAGAAAATCGAATCATGACGAAAGAAATTCTCATGGTCATTCTTCAAAACATGACAAACACAGATCTAAGCATTCAAAGAAGTCCAAAAAATACCATCATGATGATCATCATGAAAGTGACAGTTCCAGACCTTCAAGATATGGAACAGAATCTGATTCGGAGAAAAGAAGAAAACACAGAAGGGACCAAAAGTATACCACATCTTCTGATGAACATGATTCAAGAAATAGCAAACAGTTAAAAAAAGAAAGGAGTCAGAAACATAGTTCTGAAATCAGAGGTAATGAATTTGGAACATCATCGCCTTCAAGTAAAGATGACAAATGTCAAGCCATCAGTGCCCAACAAGAGCTGGTTAGTGCCAGAAATAAAATTTGGATGTGCCCAAATATGAAAGTTCGAATCGTAGACAAACATTTTAAAAATGGTAAATATTTTAAATCGAAAGTTGTGATCATTGATGTTATAAGCAAAAACAATTGTATCTGTAAAACTGAAGGTGGACAGATACTGGAAAATCTATCTCAGGACCACCTGGAAACTGTTATTCCAAGAGAGACTGGTGACCAAAGAGCGATTGTCATGTTGACTGCCACATCACAGAAAGGAAGAATAGGCGAGATCATCAGTCGGAACAAGACCAAAAGTCAACTTGTTGTTAGATTACTTTGCTCTGGATATGAAGATGAAAATATTGTAACGCTAGATAGTTACGACCATGCTTGCGAGTTTGTTGGATTGCTGGAAGATGAACTTCATTAAATGATGCAATTTGAAACACCCTGACAACATTAATGTATATAAATTAGGCAGCTATTTGTGTACATGTTCTTGTGTACTGATAATAACAATTTCCATATATGTATTGTTGGTACCTTTAATACATTTAACATATGTTTACTATTATCTGGTACCCAATATCAATTAGCATGTATACTTCTCAAATTCAAAAACATTGTAAAATTAGAATGGTCACATAAAGAAGTCATAAGCAGGTTTCTAAGTTCTTCACAAGTTGTCTATGCTGGGCCATTAAATTTACACATTTCATTCACTATTTAGGGTGACTGAATATAGGCACTGGAAAATGACAGCAACTGGGGGTGGAGTCACTGTATCATCTTCAGAATTTAGCAGGGCTAGCTCTGGGTCAGCAGGAAATTTCGCCAAATTATCTGTTAAACTTTAAAAAGTAGCAGAAACCCAGTTATTTCTTTATAAAATATCAATTACTACATGATATTATTTCGCCAAATTATCTGTTAAACTTTAAAAAGTAGCAGAAACCCAGTTATTTCTTTATAAAATATCAATTACTACATGATATTATTTCGCCAAATTAAAATAAAATTTGCCAGTTGTTTTTGAAATTCGCAATTGGCGAGTGCCAGTGTTAGCCCTGGTTTAGCAAGAGGAGGCAGTGCCAGTGGCCACTTGCGACACCTGTTCCAAAGGGTGCACATAATGTATCATCCAAATTAAATAAAAATCAGTAGTTAACATAATGTATTAAATATGATGAAAAAAATCATTCAACTGCAAGGTTCAAGCATTTTGAGCTCATAGTAACCAAATGACAAGAGATGAATCTATTGAAAGCTAGATGAGAATTCTGTTCTAGATATCAGGATATCAGCTAAAGTAAAACACTTCAACCTGAGTCACAAATTGTCTTTTTGGGTTTTTTAATAATTTGTCTCTTATTGGATGTCATTATTAAAGTGATGGGGGTTTATCGGCCCCTCTATAAACATCTTGCAAATATTGAACACCTCATGGATATAGGAAGGAAGGAATTTTTTTATTTTATGATGCACTCAACACATTTTATTTACAGTTATATGGCATCGGACATATGGTTAAGGACCTAACAGATATTGAGGGAGGGAACCCGCTGTCGCCACTTCATGGGGCTACTCTTTTTCGATTAGCAGCAAGGGATCTTTTATATGCACTATCCTATAGACCGGACAGCACATACCACAGCCTTTGATATACCAGTCGTGGAGCACTGGCTGGAGTGAGAAATTGGCCCACTGACAGGGATTGATCGATCACAAACCGACTGCACATCAAGCAAGCGCTTTACCACTGGGCTCCATCTCACCCTCGTGGATATAGGATTACTACTGGTATGTCAAATGACGTGCATTAATTATGTTGTCCTTACTTAGTACATGCCTAATGACATTTTACGGGGGGGTGGGGGGGGGGATGTGTGGGGAACTACAGGTTTCATCTCTGTCCCAGTTTGATGGACTTTTTGTTTTCATAATGCCTCAGTATATTGAGCTGAAATTTGTGTATAGGTTTGTCATGTTGCTTATCAAGTTTGACTTTTATATGCATTTCCCCATTTTTGACCGTTATAGCCATATCAAGTTTTACTTTCATAGGAATTTATTCAAGGGCCATAACTCTGTGGAAAAATGGATAAAATCCATGTTTTACTGAATTATAGCCCTTGAACTTTTGAAGTTTGTGGAGCCCAGTAGGGTACATGTATGTATTTCTTTAGCAGTACTCCGAATGCTTGTTTCTGCATATCCTCTATATGTTACATATAATAATATATGGTATTAATAACTGCTGATAACTTATCCCCACCTCATTATGTGTGTGCGAGCGTATTGTTTTCTGGATATATTAAAAATGTATACCTATATATTTCGTCCATACAGCTACCCACCCGTTTTGTTGAAAATACCTTCTTTGAAAAAAAAGAAGAAGACTGCTGTCGGTTCTTTGAAGTTTCCTGATTACACTGTACTAAAATGTCAAATGTATCCTGATTATTGTGTATTTTGTTTTAACTAATTACTAAATATAAGTAGCAAATCCGTAACACACTAATAGCAGGGGTGGAGTTGGGGTTCAGGGTCAAAACTATCCCCGCTGAATAGGTGTTTTCCTAAAATATATTTTCCTGGAAGCATGACTCGCATGCACACACGCACACACTTCCTATAAACTTCACTCTTGATGTGAACCGGCTTCGGTGGCGGCGTGGTTAGGCCATCGGTCTACAAGCTGGTAGGTACTGGGTTCGGATCCCAGTTGAGGCATGGGATTTTTAATCCAGCTACCGACTTCAAACCCTGAGTGTGCTCCGCAAGGCTCAGTGGGTAGGTGTAAACCACTTGCACCGACCAGTGATACAAAACTGGTTCAACAAAGCCCATGGTTTATGCTATCCTGCCTGTGGGAAGTGCAAATAAAAGATCCCTTGCTGCTAATCGAAAGAGTAGCCCATGCGACGGCAGGTTTCCTCTCAAAATTTGTGTGGCACTTGACCATATGTCTGACACCATATAACCGTAAATAAAATGTGTTGAGTGCGTCATTAAATAAAACATTTTTTTCTTGATGTGGGGGCGAGACGTAGCTCGGTGTTAAAGTGTTCGCTTGGTGCGCTGACGGTTTGGGATCGATCTCCGTTGGTGGGCCCATTGGGATATTCATCGTTCCAGCCAATGCACCACGACTGGTATATCAAAGGATGTGGTATGTGCTATCCTGTCTGTGGAATGGTACATATAAAAGATCCCTTGCTGCTAATCGAAAAGAGTAGTCCATGAAGTGGCGACAGCAGGTTTCCTCCCTTAATATCTGTGTGGTCCGACGCCATATGACTGTAAATAAAATATGTTGAATGTGTTGTTAAATAAAACATTTCCTTCCTTCGCTCTTGACTTGAGTAGACCTTCCTGCATAAATTCCTGCACATGTGCCTGAACCAGGACACGTTCGCTTGTAAGTCGGACAGTGGTTTGAAAACCAACATTCCTATTTTATCAATATACCTGATTATCATCGGAGAACAAGAAACAAATCTTTTTCTTTCTTTTTTTCGTATTCAACATTCTCGCTATGGTTGCTTTGTCTAGTATTGTACAAAAATAGTGCAATCCCGTAACAAATTACAAATTGTCTCCTAGACGTTCCATAGCTAATATACATATTAATCTAAATATTATGTAATCCCTTGTAGTTTAATACCCAGGAAATACAGTTCAAATGTTGTCTGACTTGAGATCAATGTCTTGGACGTTCACCCTTGGAAGGGGGAGAAGGATTTAGCTCTGAAGTCCGCTTGCTTGATGGGTTTATATCGTAGGACCCTCTGCTGCTAATAAAAAATAAAAAAAATGTAACGAGTTTTGTTTGGAGACTACTTTTTCAAATATATGACAACCAATAGCCAATATTTAATTAATCAATGTGTTCTAGTTGTGTCCCTAAATATAACAAACTTTAACTCTACACCCTTGGGTATCCCATCTTTTTAGCTTATTTCATTAGCATGGTTGGTTTGTTTTGTTTAGCGAAACCTCTAGAACACATTGATTTATTAATCATCGGCTATTGGAATGTCAAATATATGGTAATTTTGACACTGTCATAGAGAGAAAACCTGCTACATTTTTCCATTAGTACCAAGGGATCTTTTATATGCCCCTGCGCGTGTTGTAACCTCACCGTGGTGCAGGGGTGTAACATTCTCTTTGAGAATGGCCAATACAGCACAAATCCCCTTGTTTTCTTCGGGATACAATTAAAGTTTTGAGTAAAAGTCAGTATCTATCTGTGATATTTGTATTTTTGCACAGCTCTACACTGTTTTTGTTTGAATCTTGAATTTTTGTATTGATGTTGATCATCACTTTATTTGTTTGCATTACCATGGTTTGACACCCAATAGCCGATGTATTTTTCGTGCTGGGGTGTCGTTAAAACATTTATTTATTTTTATCTTTTATATGGACCATCCCACATACAGGGTAACACATACCACGGACTTTGATATACCAGTCAGGGTGCACTGTGACGATAAATAGCCCAATGGGCCCACCGACAGGGATCGATCCCAGACCGACCACTGGGCTACGTCCCGCCCCCTGCTGATAGAGCCTGACTATATGGATAGGATGCACGGAATTCTTTTTTTCTTCTTCTTCTTTCTTTCTTTCTTGCGCTAATGCCGATATGCACTTTCATATATTTGTGCAACGCATTTAAAACTCAAGTTCTTACACTAATTCCTACTCTGGTACATTTATCGATCACGATATGGCTTTATGCCACAATGATACTATTTACTTACAAAGTACTTGATTTTTCGTTGGACCACGTGACGACATAAGCCACTGTCGACAGTATGAACCAGAACTATACACAAAACAATTAACCGTGGAGAGACATCTGTCTTTCATTCTATTGTTTAATGTGTCCACCATGTAGCAGAAATATTTACCTAAGGTACTGTAGAAAACATTTCTGTCTTTTTTTTCATGCAAAATGTTTTTACTTCTAATGCAATTATTGTCGTACCATACCATGAGGTAAGCGAATATATTAGTAACGCTTTGTTCGATTCAATTAGACCATATCTGTTCAGTATGTTGTATTGTTGACTGACGTTTGCCCAACAGGCAATATTCATTCTTTTTGTCGGGTTTTTTTTCTTCTTTTCTTTCTTTGTTATTCGCACACAGGGGAGGGGGGGGGGGGGTGCTATTCGCTTCGCTAAATACATTATACTGTAAAACGATTAACACCTATTAACCATACAATAATATTCTTTAAAGGGACATGCCCTAGTTTTTAGAGGAATATTTCTTAATTATTAAATCGTCAAAATTATTAAGAATCAAATGGAATTATTTGGTATCGCTAATTGTGGAAGTTTAGTGGACACTGCGTTCGCTAGCTGTAAACGCTAGTGTACGTTACATAAACTGGTAGCAATACCGCGCGCAACGTCAGTACAAGTTTGCCAGTTACAAGGAATTTTTTGTTTTGTATTGTTTGTTTTTTGTTTTTTTAGTGGGGCAGGTTGATTTTTGCCCGAATTAAACGAAAATGCCCGAATCGGGAAAACAACATTTATTCATATATTACTATTTCTGCCAAACAGCTATGCAGAGTTGCAAACGAATCACTAAGCATGTTTACATCTATTACAACTAATTTTGCTGGTAGAATGATGGAAATACATGGTAAAAAGGTCTCGTGCTAGCATATATTGCCCAAAAATCTCTATCATTTGTTCCCGAATTTGAGTATCTGCTTACGATCGCGACTGGCAACTTTCGGAAAATTCGAGGTGTGCTAGGTGTCATTTGAACAGTACACACTCGTACATGTTTTTCTGTTCTTTCTGTTTAATATTCTGACAAATGTTTCAAGGAACACCCCTGTCGCACCATCTGCAAGAGGGGGATACCCCTCCCATACCCACCATCTCCGTCGCCTTAATGTCAAATTTCTTCCGACGCCCCTTCCCCATATTCAGTTATAGTTTTTAAAATGCACGATTTTATTAAATTTGTTTGTTCTAAATACAATTTTTTTTAATTATTATTATTATTATTTCCAATTAATATTTTATTATTTTCTTTCTTTTTACCAGTGTTTGATATTGGACGAAACCATGGCGAGTGGTTCTAATGCTGATGTGAGTTTCTATTGCTTTATAAGTATATAATTTACATTATATCTGTTCAGATGTTTAATACAAGGACATAACGAACGTAAAATATAACATGTAAGCAGTCGTTAAAACAGGCTTCTGTTATTGGGGGGGGGGGGGGGGGGGGCGGCGAGACGTAGCCCAGTGGTAAAGCGTTCGCTTGATGCGCGATCGGTTTGGGATCGATCCCCGTGACCCATTGGACTATTTCTCGCTCCAGCCAGTGTATCACGACTGGTACATCGAAGGCCTTAGTATGTGCTATCCTGTCTATGGGATGGTGCATATAAAAGATCCCTTGCTGCTAATTGAAAAGAGTAGCCCATGAAATGGCGACAGCAGGTTTCCTCTCAATATCTGTGTGGTCCTTAACCATATGTTCGACGCCATATAACCGTAAATAAAATGTGTTGAGTGCGTCGTTAAATAAACCATTTCCTTCCTTTCTGTTATTAGAAAACTTGTTTTTTTGTATAGGCCTGCGAAAATTAAGGGTTCTGCTTTAATATTTTCAAAGTGTCTCAAATTCAAAATGTCTCAGAGATGAAATAGTACATATTTAAAATAATTAATATTTTCAATTTAAGTCATACGAGAAATCTAATAGTATGTTTGATTAAACGAATGTGTATTTTAGTTTAAATTTTAATATGAACTACAGTCAAGTAGTGGATGTATATATAGTGTTTAAAAGCAGTACACTCTTGCTTAGTACAGGTAAATTTAGAGATTGCAATAATAAAGTTCACTGTTGCTAGTACAAAAAGAATCGGGGCCCTGCAATATACGATCTTTTCCAGAGAGACCAAAAGGGCACTTGTAAACTAAGATGGACACGTTTTTTCAAGAATAGTTTTAAAGTGGTCTTTTGAGTCTCGTGACTTCGCGGCCATTGTTTAAGATGTTTCAGACTAACAGATAGGACAATAATTACATATTACATACATTTCCCCCGTTTAGAATAACGTTTTCGTATGATCAATGTGGTTTTGATCCGTCTACTGTTTGTAGCAGCTCAAAACAAATTCTTCCTAATATATGTTTTCTTTCAGACATTAAAAATTATACGGAGGTGAAATCTAGTTTAAACTTAATAAAAACAAGACTATCAGAAACTCCTTGAATACTAGTACATGTATATAGACACTGATATTCTAAACAAAAACATGATTTACAGAGATTGTTCTGAGTATGCTGCCTCTGTGACGTATTTCCGACCAGAAAGAGCCTTTTACACTATTAAAATTACATATTAAATACAGTGGCAGTGGCGGATCCAGAGAATCCGTTTGGGGGGTGGGGGTGGGGGGCGTGACATGAGGTGGAATGCCAAGGGAACTCGGAAAGATGTTTTGGGGGGGGGGGGTCGTAAAAAAATTGAAAATTAATATATAATAAAATTATAACTCGCAATTTTTTGGGGGGCCGTCCGTCCCCCCCCCCCCCCCCTCCCCCGCTAGATCCGCCTCTACGTTCTCATTTAGAATATCAATATTTGTATATACAGTGCGTTCCTGATCGTCCTAAGTTCTGTAGTAGCCCAAACTTATTTTTACTTCCTAATGCATGTATATATATTTTAAAATGTTCGGAAGATAAAACGAAGTTCAGGCTGTTGCAAATATTAGTACGACCCGAAACACATTTGGAAACACATATATATGGAGTGATATTTTAAATAAAAACATGCATTTAATGTGTACATGGAATTTTAGTCGTTAAAAAGGATCCGTTAATCAAAAACATTTTACCATGACAGCAAACTCAGGACAGTATCTTTAATGTAGTGGCGATCACTTGACTAGATATGACTGTTACATAACTAATATAATTTATTTTTGCAGCGTGAAAAGTCATTCGAGGTACAAGGGCATAGTATTCTAATGGGACCTGCACACTCTGACTTGTCGTCTTCTCAGACAGTCGGGTGTTCAGAATCCGGATCCGAGTCCACTGGATACGACGACATGGCCAGCCAAGTGATGGCCATTAACACCAGTCTGGTCCAACAAATTGACGCTCTTCGGCTACGGTTGGAAATCGATTACAAACACCACGAGCAGCAGCGAACTGCCTTGATAAAAAACACAGACGAGAAACTCAACGAAAGGAGTCATCACATTTCAAACCTGCAATCAAAGCTGCACGAAAAGGAGCATCTTGTGAACGATTTAGAAAGTGAAAACAAGAAGAAAGCTTTCGAAATCGCAGGCCTTCAGAGACAGATAGAGGATCTCAGGAGAGACATCCAGGAAGCTCAAGTATTTGCTGAACAGCTCCAGACGGAAGTGACGTTAATACAGTCTAACAAAGGAAAATTACGAAATGGATCGGCGTACAAGGAAAAAGATGAAGAAATTCGTTGTCTTCAGATAGAGGTAGATTGCCTGAAAAATAATTTGATCAAAATGGACAAGGAACTCTCCAGGGCTAAAGAGATTATTGCCCAGCAGGGTGTTAAAATTAGACTGTTTGAAAACGACAAAGCAAACATAGATCTGAAGTTTAAAGAGGATCTGAAGAAAGTCTCACAGACGGTGAGGCTAGAAATAGAGAAACTGCGAGATGTCATGAGAGGTCAGTGGATGGAGATGAAGGCGCTGCGCGAGCAGAATGAGAGTATGCGCAATGATATTAAAGAAATCCGTGAAATGTTAATGATTGCACAGGCCAATTCCGTTAAGTCTGTGCACCAAAAAGGCAATGTGACTATTTTCAAACCATCTTTCCAAACAAAGAAAGACGTAGGTCTTAAACGTGGAATCCAGTCTCCCAAAAAGTTCCATTAGTGAAAAACCTAAAGGTCTTATTCAATTATGTACAATGAGATTACACGTATGAGTGTTTGTTGTGCCTTTGATTGTTGTTTTTCTTGGGTGATTATTTTTCTGTATGTGAAATATAAATTGTGTATGTTTTGTAAAGATGTGTTTCTTTTAATTATACTATATAGTTTAAATATCATCGTTGAGTTAACCATAACATGCAAGTTGCCATTATGATTTATCCATATATACAAATTTGAGACGAAGTAGCATGGATTACAATATTTATATCTGCTTTTAAAGAGGCAATAATTATTAAAAAGGTGAAACAAGGCTTCAATTCCCAGGAGACATCTAGACGACCAATAGATGTCATTGTTAGTGTATGAACAGGTTCGTAGATGATGTTTGGCTAAACCTGCTTCGTTAACCTGTCCGGCTTGCTATGTATAGTTAACTTTGGCATTACCTGAAGGCTGTACCTAGTTGCTCTGCAAACCCCCTACCGCAGCACCCACCCCAAACATTGCAAAAATGTAATGTACTATTTTTAGTTAAATGTGCAGCATTTAAAAAAAGTTGTTTTGTTTAATGACACAACTTGAGCACATTAATTTATTATTCATCGGCTATTGGATGTCAAACATTTGGTAATTGTGATATATATTCTTTGGGAGGAAATCCGTTAATTTTTTCCCATTAATAATAAGCTTTTAGGCACCTTTTATATCCCATAGTCAGGTAGCAAATACCGCGGCCTGTGATATACCAGTTGTGGAATGTGCACCTTACTTTTACACGGAGAAGACATATTAGTGCGCCCTTAATATTGTTTTACAACCCCAGGTTATTTTAAGCTAGATATGGTCTTATTAACTCGGGCCATTACTTACTTCAATAGGCAAATATCGTCTACGATTCCAACGATCTTGAAATTAAAAAGCCAAAAAATATATATTTATGTACTGAAACTCGCTATGGTGAACTGAATGCATGCTCGACGTTATTGATATTCTTTACAAGTGATGATAAGTTTGACATAGTAATCGTATCAGGATATAAGATGTCAGTTTGATTCATATTGCTTAAGTCCAAAGTTGATCGATTTTGATAACGTGAGCAGGTTACCAACACTTGAACGTTCCTACTTTCAGGTCTCGCATTGGCTTTATCGCGCTGGCATTGTTCGCCACAAAATCAAACTGTCAAGCGATATAGCATAACCCACTGTAAGTCAAAATACATGTTACTTGGATAACAGATGGTAGATACCCATGTGGCGCTTTCTCACTCGGGAGTATGCACGCATATTCTAGTGTCAATAGCTTTCTTGGGTTAACCACTGGTTATTTATTGCGTGTTGTGTTTATTTGAACTTTCGGTGGGTACAGCCGTGTTGTGAAGAGGACGAGCAAAATAGAAAGGTATGTTGATAAAAACAAAAATACAATTTGTCAGACATATATATTGGTTACTCATAAGCGTACGAGGCAGTTGGCGGGGGTGGGGGGGGGGGGGGTCAACAAGTTCTGGAGTAAATCCTCGAATTTGGGCAAAAACTATATAAATATTCAGGCATAATCTGCTAACCCAAGACCTTTTTATCATTCATTTCCATAATTTTACTGCGCAAAATTAGACGTACTCCATGTAAAAATGCGTAGTGATTTGCTTGCAACCATATATAGCTGTATGGCCATTTTCGTTTAATTCGAGCAAAAACCAGCCAGCCCCCCCCCCCCCCCCCCCTAAAAAAAAATGGGAGCCCGTACGTTTATGTGTAGTGAACACTTTATGTACACCACATTAACAAACATAAAATTAGGCCTGCATAAGTCACACTTAAGGAATTATAAGAAGCAAGAATTAACGAACTGTGGTAAAGTCGGAGGTTGTGTCCATAACCTGCGTGCTTGAACAGATGGAAGTATGTCAATAATTACCTACATCCACATAAAGTAAACATTATAGAACTATGTTCAATCAAATACCACTTTCGTTATGGTGTATAAAAAGTTTATCGTGTAATGCTTTAATTCAGATACTAATAATAAGTCTGCAATAATGTCGATCCAACTAAAAGAAAAGTTTTGAAATATTTTAACGACATCTAACATTGGTTTAATCGGCGACTTATAGTTAATTAGCATATTATACAGGCACATGTGACGCCGGTTAGCGGTAAGGAGTGTTTCATATGCAGGTTACTAGTATGTCATAAACTGAAAATACGCATTCAGTTTGCATCAATCAAGGATGTTCCGTAATACTAAACCTGTTAATGCCTTTGTCAACCGAAATAGTATGGCTGATCTAGTTGCTCCACCACCACCACCCCACCCCATCTCATAAACATATTTCTTTTCGATCTGAAGAAGACCCTCTATCCTTGTGCTCTGGACATACACGGAGCGGGACATAGCCCAGTGGTAAAGCGCTCGCTCGATGCGCGGTCGGTCTGGGATCGATTCCCGTCGGTGGGCCCATTGGGCTATTGCTCGTTCCGGCCAGTGCACCACGACTGGTATATCAAATGCCGTGTGGGATGTTGCATATAAAAGATCCCTTGCTGCTAATCGAAAAGAGTAGCCCATGAAGTGGCGACAGCGGATTTCCTCTTTCAATCTGTGTGGTCTTTAAATATATGTCTGACGCCATATAACCGTAAATACAATGTGTTGAGTGCGTCGTTAAATAAAACATTTCTTTCTGAACATACACCAACAATGTTTAGGCTGGATACGACCATGCAGCATTAAAATAAAAACTTGTTAATCTTTACGCTATTTATCAGTTTACAGTCGATTCTGAACTTCGACTCTGGATTCGTGTATTGATACGCTTTGTCATTAATTACTATATAGTATACAGACATGTCGAAGCACGCTTATCATGCACCTCACATCAGTGTGACACACAACACTCATTGTAGTATATAATAAAAAAGACAGCTGTTTAGATACGATTTGTTGTGATAATGTCACCATAATAAGCATTAGACACGCGTCGTCCGAACAAACCCTGCTCAACTGTCCAGTTAGTGGAACGGTATTCTTCCTCTCATGTCATATGTATAGATGAATAGGATTAGCTACAGAGTCCACACTGCACATTGCATGGGGGTTTTAAACCGATAAATGTATGATGAATTAACTTTTTTCCGTTTTGTGATCTAAAGTTACCGAGTAAATAAAGACACATACACATCCACGAGAACGCAAATACGAATATATACAGTCAAACCTATTTTAAGCGGTCATACCAGGGAGTAGATAAAAGCGCCCACTTAAGACAGGCGGCCGCTGATTACAGGTTGCCACATATACAGTCTTTTAAACGTTTGTTGTTGTTTCCTTTTTTGCCATCAGTACTGCTAATTAATGGTTGTGTTGCCTCCTTCAGAAATAAGGTGATTGGAATATTAATATTAATTTAACCGTTGTTTTCACAGTTGAGATGTTGGGACTGAATGGGTGACTATAATTTTTTTTTTGACATGTCGCCTCCTTCAGAAATAAGCTGACTGGAATATTAATATTAATTTAACCGTTGTTTTCACAGTAGAGATGTTGAGACTGAATGGGTACCATTATTCCTGAAGGTGTGAAGATCGGTAATTTGCTGCACCTTGTCAATGTTGTTAAAATATCCCTTGTATATAACATTAACATTTACTGTGGCCGCTTAATACAGATAGTTTAGCGATCTAGGATCTGAATTAGGTGGCAGCTGACCGCGTTAGACCGCTTATCACAGGTACATTCACATTAAACATCGTTTGGGAGGGGAAACGTGGCCGCTTTAGGCAGGTGACCGCTGATACAGGTAGGCACTAGGACAGGTTTGACTGAAGATATGCATGTTTACACAAGTAAATGTAAATTCACATTTTCATGTCTTCTTAATTTAGCTTATTTTAAAAATTAAATACAAATGTCTAAAATGCTTAAATCTACACTGTGCTATGAGAGATTATGATTTGTTGTAACTAATGCGAAGGGTGCATGTATAGGAGTATTTCCAACCACTAATAAAATGATTGTTTGTATTTACATGTATTTGCATAAACTATTTTTCCTTCACATCCACCCCTAAAACATTTTTGGAATATCCCCAAGAATGTTTTTTTTTAAAAACACATCAATGTGTGTGTGTCTTACCCCACAACTGAATCATTGACGTATCGACAAAGCAATACTGAAGGCAGCAATTTATTACGAATTTGTGAACACTTCAATAGTGAAGTCCGATACCGTCTAGGAATAAATATCAGGCAAGGATTTCTGCAGGTTCGTTACTCAGTGCATTATTATACAGTTATATATTGGCAAGCCTCCAGAAACCACTCTAATCCAACCATGGGATTTGTTGACCGTCTCAACACCATTCAATACCACAGTGTGTTGTCGTTTTAAGTCGAGAAGGGTAGCGACATGAAGGTTTTATATCATTTTTAAAATTTAATACTTTGATTTCAGAATATTATTGCATGTACGTGTGCTTGTACTAGTGCCAGAGACAGGATGGACCTATATTGGACTGTCACAGAGAGAAAAGCATGTTGATATTGAGGTAAGAGTCTGTTGTTCACTGGTGTGTAAAATATACACACGAAGCTAACTTACTTGGCGTTGATTAAATCAAGAATGGGTTCAATGCCGAATATAAAACAGTGTTAATATAAACTTAAATAATATTGTGGTAAAGTTCAGAATAGTGAGGTTGTTTTTGTTTCGCTTTTTATGTTTTGTTTTTGGTGTGTGTGTGGGTTGGGGTAATTTATTTATTTAAAAAAATGACAGTATTTCGATTCGAATAATACAAAATTAACAAACATGTTCAGACAGTAAATCGTTTTCAGTTCACGGAGGTTATCAGAGCCATATTTGCATTCGAACTTGCAAATGCATATCAGTATACAATGTAGTATGCAGTGCTATGTTCAAGTGACGTTTAACAAACACACTGACACACGAACAATGACAACACACACACACACACGGAGAGAGAGAGAGAGAGAGAGAGAGAGAGAGAGAGAGAGAGAGGAGAGAGAGAGAGAGAGAGAGAGAGAGAGAGAGAGAGAGAGAGAGAGAGAGAGAGAGAGAGAGAGAGAGAGATTATTGCTATATAGCAGCTTTATAGCATAGATGTTTTACCAAGGATAGACTAGTCAAGAGAATATGATGTCAGAGGCGGATCGGGGCGTGTTGGACGCCCCCCCCCTAAATTTTGCGAAAGTTATAATTTTGTTATATATTAATTTTTATGTTTTTACGATCCCCCTCCAAAACTCTCCCAAAGTTCCCATGGCATTCTGTCTCATGTCACTGGGGCGCTGCTAAATTGATTTTCTGGATCCGCCACTGGATGTTAACACTTGTTTTTAGGTCAGGCTCACAATTTTACTTTTTAACAACTTGGCTGTATGATCTCTTTCTTGTTACTAAACAGATAAATGTTTGATTAAATATGCGAGTCATGCATCTCTAAAGTTATAGTCATTAATATAAAACAAATTATTGTTTACTTTTTTGCAGGTTCTAAAGCGGCGGCCAGATTAAATAAAATGTCTCAAAGCAAGACACTGCTGAAGGTAAATTCATATCGTAATAAATATAAAATACTACGTAAGTTATTAGAATTGAACTTTTCCCCCAATAGCTGACAGAACTAAACGTTCAGTACCATGATAAGTGCCAGATTCGTCAAAATATCTAACGAAAATAAGTTTGAAATGTATTCATTACCAATTTTTAAATGTAATAGATTGTTGGGTGGGGTGGGGTTTTTAGTTTGTTTGTTTGTTTGTTGTTTTTTTTTTTTTTTTTTTCTGTTTTTTTTTTGGGGGTGGGTGTGTGTTTGTTTTTCAATTCGTAAATCGAGCAATTCGGATATGTAAACATATTTTGGTTTACAATAACGGATGTTAACCGAGGTGAACTAATACTACACATTACAATTTAAACAAGTGTCAGAGCATTGTGAAATATTAAAAGTTAATAATAATTAAGTTAACGCTCATCTTTTTCTTTGGTTTTTATTTATTTAGACACCGGTCTTGAAAGTGGAAGGAACCGGCATCACTCCACGTAATGAAGACTTGGATATAATGACAACCACATCGTCCAGACCGTCTTCAGGGTCCATCCATTCAGACGAGTCAAAGAGCGTGTTTTCTGGAGATGCCTACAACGTCGTACAAAGTGTTATATCCATGAATAGGGCACTAGAAGGTCAAATCGACGCCCTTCGTTTAAGACTCGACATTGAGGACAAACATCACACATCTGAGAAAGAGAAGATACGACAAGAAAAAGAACAAGAGATTGGGACGAAGGAGCAACAGATTGAAGAACTGAGAGACTCGATGACAAATCGCGATGAACGAATATCTCTTCTGGTTAAAGCTGGGAATGAAAAAGATAATGTCATTCAGGAGAAAATAAACGAGTTAAATGAACTGAAGAAGCTGGTCGGTCAATCGGAGGACTATGCCAATAATCTGAAAAAACAAGTGAGAAAACTGCGTGAAGAACGGAAACACTTAGAGTCGGACACGCTGTACAAGGAGCAAAATGCAGAAATAAATAATCTCAAGCAGCAGATTAAAGTTCTTAAACATACAATAGTTGCAATGGAAGACGAACTAAAACGAGCAAAACACATTATTGACCAGCAAAACGTGAAGATAATGGAAATCGAGGGTTTTCAAAAGGGTATGCAGAAGAAGTTTAAGGAGGAACTAGATAAAGCAACCAAAGCAATGAGACAAGAAGTGGAACGAATGAGGGAAGTTATGAACCAGAACTACGAAGAGATGAAAACCATGCGAGAACAAAATAAAGAAATGTCAAATGATGTCAAAGACATTAAACAGCTACTGATGCATGGGAATGCTCTTGTAGAAGTTCCTTCCCAACTAACGCGACAATATTCACACATTCCACACAGGCCTAATAGCCAGCTGAACATCCACCAAATGATAGTTCCAAACACCGCAAGGACACCCAACAATCCAAAGACAATAGTGACTGCGGCTAGACGCAGTGTGGATCAGATTTCCATAAACATGAACAGTCGAGCAAGACAAGCTAGTCCTGGTCCTAACAGAGCTAGTCCTGGACCTAACAGAGCTACCCTCTCACGGGCTGGATTCCGAGCTCCTATCGGCGGGACTGCTAAATCAGCAGGAGTAAAGGCACATGGCAACCACCAAACAAACTTTCCTGCATTGCCATCTGACACTAAAGATAAAAAAGAATGGATACCAGGTTGGCAAAGTGACTCTCGCGAAATGGGAAAAGTGAAGTCTTCAACTAATGTTTTGTGTCCTAAAACCAATAAAAGATGATTGGTTCAGTATTGTTCAGTGATAAGAACTGATGACGTTATCACAGTGTAAAGTTATCCGCTGGGAACAATTCTGTTTTACCAAATAACAAGTAGATTACTTGTTTTTCACCACAAAGACAAAACATTCGTGGTTATATTAATCTATTTCAATCCAATGGTCTGAAACCACCTCGCTGTTACGACGACAACTAGAAAGATCCAAATGTGCTTTTGTTATATTTTAAATTATAAAATTTATTTGTTCATCACAAAGACAACAAATCGTGGTTAAATTATTATATCTTATTGCAAACGTCTGAAACCACTCCGCTGTTACAAAAATGACAAATGTGCTTTTATGTTATATTTTAAAATATATACCATTATTTTATATTAAAATGTTTCAGTCATTTATTCATGGATTCGTTGTCATACATTGGCAGCTGCAGTGAAATCTGCTCGACTAATTCCTTACGATCGATAATACATGTTCATGGATTCATTCTTATGATTGACAAGAAGGCCACAACAGCCGAACGACGTGGTTGAAACGCGTGGTGTCAATGTTTTAAGTGATGTAATAACTATATATGTATGCTCAGACAAATCAGTCTTCCTTTACAATGTCTCTACCGTGCAACAATGTCTTCGACCATGGCAAGACAATGTTATGCACTACACAACTAGCTTTAAAACTGTGTGGAATACAACGGTTACGTTACCGCCAGGAGGATACAAACAGCAAGAAACGACAAGAATGTAATTGTTAACCGACTTCCATTAAACATAGTGCAACAATGTTATGTGTTTCTCTGAACTATAAGTATAACCATTTCAACCAAGTGACAGTAATGACCACGGTGTTACCGTCTGTATCAAATTCGTGTATTTCACAATGCAAAGCTTACAGTGCTGTCTTCTGGATTAAACCAATCATGTCACATGCCACAGTGGAATGAATAAGTCTCAAGTGG
Organism: Gigantopelta aegis; assembly: GCF_016097555.1. Classification (NCBI taxonomy): domain Eukaryota; kingdom Metazoa; phylum Mollusca; class Gastropoda; order Neomphalida; family Peltospiridae; genus Gigantopelta; species Gigantopelta aegis. The sequence goes on from NC_054704.1 coordinate 21,015,345, forward strand.
GTGACCAGTTATATCAACCATTGCAATCACTGACCACAAACCAAATACACGTTAATCATATACAGAGATTATATTACTGTACACTGAAGCAATTAAGAGCATATAAGGACATCGTAGCCATATCTAATCAGTGGCGTAGCTAGGATTTCATATTGTGGAGAATAATTGCCCTGAAGTACAAAAATAAGTAAATATATGTCTTTTAAGTTTGAAAGTGCCCTTTTTACCTAGTTGTAGAAGATATTATTTTTCTTACCCCCACCCCCCATTACTTCATGCTAGAATTTAGGTGCTGATTGAACCTAGGTATTAGCTGAGGCTGAATCTTAACAGTTTGTTAAAACATGTTTGAAATTATAATTTTAATTTAAGTTTTTTTGTGGGTTTTTACTTTTTTGGTCAATAATTCCAGTTTGGTTTGCTGTAAAGAGAAAAGGAAAAATGCTTTGAGAATAATGAACAATGTGATGTATGTACTTAAGTTCTGTTTTATGTGCAATTTGTACAAATATTAGTGACTCGGAATATAAATAAAACAGAAAAATCACCTATAGTGACAAATGTCTTCTGCTCACAGAGTATGATATAATAAAAAAAAAAAAAAAAAAAAAAAAAATATATATATAGATCTTCAATTAGTAGACAAATATTAACCAAATAATAATCAAACATATAGTTTATTAAGAAAAACTAATCAAGAAAATATAATTTCAACTAAATGAGTAAATGTTATTCTGTACTATGGGCGAGTCTTACCGTTATATCTATATGATGACCAATGCACATTGTCATTTCCAAAACAGTTTTCCGTTTTGTACAGGACATAGAATATAACCTGGCCCCATTAATTGTTCACATTTTATGGTATGTCAAACTTAGTGAATTGATGAGGAATACAAATAAGACTGATGGTGTGTTCAGAAACTGATCAGTTGTGAACGGTTTAACTGGTACCATTTGTCTTCTATCACATCACATTATCTAATGTTTGGGCACAAAAAAGTCTACCGAGTGACTGCAATCACTCGCCTCCGAAAAAAAGAACAATGAGGCATTCAATCTGGAATGATGCGTTTACTTCTTGTAAAACATATACTTTAACACACACACATTCACTGGTGAATTTTTCACAATAAGACTGTAAATATATTTAAACTGGAATGATATAAACATTGGTAACAATCATTTTATAAAATTATTATACAGTCTATAAATAAATAAATAAAAAAGTGTATGCTAAATACACAAAATGAATAAAACACAGACTTAATAGAATATTTGATCTTAACAGGTTTACAATAATTATTAACAAAATAAATGTTTATAATTCTGTGTAAAATAAAATTGTTTCACATACATGATTATGAAGTATTTTAAAAAATTAAGCACAATGAAAACTAAAACTAAAAACAATATTAAATTTTTTTTTAACTGAATTTAAGTTAAATGTAATGACCCCACTAGTGCACATTAATTTACTAATCATCGGCTATTGAATGTCAAACATATGGCAATGCGGACATGTAGTCTTAGACAAATGTTTTATTTATTTTCCAATTAGTAGCAAGAGATCCTTTATATTTAGTTTCCCACAGACAGGATACCTGAATTGCAGTATTTTATGATAATCACTTAAATCTGCTGGCATCTGTGACTGAAAAACTTGTAATTTACTTAGCAACATAAAACATATTTGAAAAAAAATTATGGACATTAATCTTCACTTAATCATTTAAAGATTGTGTAGAATTGATTAATTTTTGTATTAAGTTTGTATAAATATGTATATAAAAATGCAAAACTATGATAATGCACCTTTAACAGCAAAAGTTGAATACTGATGCCCAAAACACACCGAAGCTGGGTCTGGCGAGTGTGACCATGTCTGGCATATTTTGACACCTGGGTTTCTAACTAATAGTGTTATCAATACACAACATATTCATATCTTTAGATATATTTTCTTCAATAAACAACAATAATTATGATGATACCACATTAATTAATATATACCTTTCCTGTAGTTTATAAAAAGTTTGTTTTAAAAGATTCTGACATTGTGCAGATTCCAGTCTGGTAGTGTGAAAATATAGTGCATATTCTGTCGTCTGCTGCCAGATCTGTAGTTTGTGCCAACACGGACACAGTGTGTTTTGTCACATTCAATTCAGTGTGTTTCTTATTCAACTGGTACCATACTGCTCAGACCCATCTTCAATGTATTTTGGGCCTTAAGATACTTGTAACACTATTATGCTTTTGTAGGAGACTAAAAAAAATTCAGATGTTGTAAAAGTGCATTTTACTAAATTCATAAAACTCAACATAAAACAGTATCACAAATTATGGTATTTAACTAACACAAACAACAACAAAATTAAATCACGTTTATATATAATCCAAATAAAAATAAAATAGTTGTAAAAATTAACCTTTTTTCCTGGTGGTCTCCATTTATGATAAAGTGACAATGTTTTTACAGAAAAAAAAATATAATGAAGTAATTATGTGTCACAATAACAAAACATTTGTTTGAGGTTGGTCTAAATAAGTCAAAAGGTCATGCCTCATGGTTCTTTCCCAGCCTAAGTAGGTCAAACGGTAATGACAACCCTCATTAAAGCATGTGCTATGGGCCTCGCGCTTCAGGGGACCCCACAGTGATGTGTATATTTATTTTCCCCAGGTCATTTTTACCCCTCTTCCTGAGGGGGTTGCAAAATATGTATCCTAGGAAGGGGGCCCAGCTGTAATTTGTGCCACAGGCCCTGCGGATCCTTAAACCGGTTCTGCATTTAAGTAGATCAAAATGTCGTTGTTTCCAACCTGCAACCGTTCATCGGATATGTCAAAACTCTCCCAGTTATAAAAGGTGATTTTACTTAAAACTTACTACATGGACATTTTTGGTGCAAACAACAATTTTACTGTTAAAACATTACAAAATACCACAATAAATTTACAAAGATACATTATACAAAATTAACACTAGTAGTATATTATACAGTCACTTGTTTCGTGACCTCTCTTGTTTGGTTAGTCTTGGAAATCACAAAGCCAAAAAAATGGTCCCATGGCATAATTATCACCAAAAAACACTACGTTTATCTTGACCAACCATTATCTTGAGCTGTTGGGTTCAATCATTTCATTAATGTAATCATTCTAACACCCAGATAACGACAATATAGTGTTAAAATATATCCATACATCAAGCAAGGGTCAAACAGCAATGTTCTACCAGCGATCAGGTAGAGACAAAAACTTTATTATTTGTTGAAACATATGGAAACCCTATTTTCAAAGCCCCCTTTTTCTCTAAAAATCTAATGTTGACATACTATCCAGGCGACATGATCAAAACAATGAGGATAACTCAGAAACATTCTTTGGAATGATAAACATACAATGACAATAATATAGGTAACCATCACAAAAATGTGTTTGTTGTAATAAAGTTTGACTATAAACATATACCGACTACACATATATGTACATCGTTAACACTAAACTTTAGCATCTGTCTTAGAGACAAGACAAATTATGTTCTAATGATCTACACTGCAAATATAATTATAACAAATATAAATTAATAACATATATAAATACATTATGACTTAGGTATTTGAAACTTTAAATTGAATTTTAAGGATTTTTATTTAAATAGAATTAAGCAATAACAAGAACAAATAGAACAATGTGCTATATGTACTTACAATAAAAAACATTTTATATTTTAACCTAAACTCTTCCTACATCTACTTGCTTCAACAACAAACAACATTCTTTCCGATTAAAGAATATGGCACTACTGGTGCATCAGACTGTTGAAAAATAGAAACAAAAATATTTGTCTTGTCTTAGGAAGCAATAGACATTTACAACTGTGAGTGAGTTCTATACACACAATATTAAATAATGAGATAAATCTACAAACAATACAACTATATTTTTCAGGGTCAGTAATCATTTTGTTGAGAAAATAAAAATATTACAAGACATGCAAGATGTTTCTATACCAGACAATTAATGAAACAAAAATTTCCTTTGAAAGGAAAAACCCCCCCCCAAAAACAGTAAAATTTATCAGCAATACTTTTTGGTCACTAAAATAGCCAAATCTAGTGTTCAAAAACTAAATTAGATTGTCCAAATTCTTTATAATTGTTTGTCTAATACATGCAGCTTGTTAGGACACGAAATACATGACAAACAAGGAGCGAAAAATATATTGGTAGCAAATGCCAAAGAAATAATATGACTTAATGCAATTATTATTATAATATTGAATGCAAAACATAAAGCCAAATTTACAAAAGGGGACCACAATGTTTATTTCTGATGCGTTCAAGATGTAGACAAATTAAGGCATGTGTGCACACCACCAAATACCTGTGATTCTTATAAATGATTTAATATACATCATTCTTTAAGGACTTTGCACATGACTTGTAACTTTGACCCATGATTGTCAATTAAAACTCAGCTTGTCTGGGTTTCAATTAATAACAAAAAATCATCAAGAAACTGATATGTATAATATTTCCCTGCATGACAACTATCAGCCAACATAGCATTACATCAACTCAACTCTATAAGATAACATTATTTAAACTCCTAAAGGATCATCAAACTTCAAACACCTACTAAAAACAACTAAGTTAATCTTAAATTTGATATGTTAACTCTGTTGCCAATAAAGTGTTTGTGAATATCCATCTAAATACTATTTTCTGGGTAAACATAAATCACATGACCATCTTCAATAATTGCTACATCTACAACACAATAAACATATTGCACAGGTTCTCATATAGTTCCTTTATAATATAGTCAAGTATGAAATTTAAGGCTAAAATTAAAAAAAAATTAAACTATAGTACTGTCGGAAATAGAATAAAAATGATTTGCGTCGATTATTTCTTACATATTAAACAGACAAGTAAATATTATGTAAATATTTATTTAATGACAGTCTACCTAATTTAGCATTTACTTGTTTTGGATCTCATTGATGGAGTTTACTCTTGAAATTAAAATAAAGATGTCAGTAAACAGGTGATTTGTGCACTTTATTGGAACAGACTATAATACATTGTGATCAACATGTGTCAATTTCATTGCTGTTACAATATATGAGGGACTATTTCTGATGTCAGTTTACCCCTATTCCTCTCCTAAACAAAATATTTGTAGACATTTATAAGCAATGTTTGAGAAAAACTGTCAAGAACCATTTTGAGTTTGTGATCTATTATACCAGTATTAAAAATGCTATCTCAAAGTTGCATAATCACAGCTATTTGCAAATCATATTTTTATTAAATTTTGCTTTAACATTTAAAAATTACACCTTTAACTATATGCCCATAAATGATTATAGGAAATAATTTTATCTACTAGTAGAAAATACATTTTTGGGGAATCTTTACCACAAACAGATGCTCACATATAACTATGATATAGCACCTTTAAGTTGGTGCAAGATTGTGTAAATTTCTAATGTACTAATATTGATTTATATTCACTAAATATGCTGGTCATAATTAATAATTTATGCTGCAATTCAAAATAATCAGTTAACTTGCAGTTTTAAATTAAAAGTTTGTTTAAGGGTAAATGAAATTGACACATATCATCAAAATGTGTCATAGTCTGTTCCAATAAAGGTCACAATCTCCTGTTTACTGACAACTTCATTTTAATTTCAAGAGTAAACAAAACTGTGTACATTAATGAGAGTCAAAACAAGTAAATGCTAAATTAAGTAGAATATCATTAAAAAGGTATTTACAAAATATTTACTTGTCAGTTTAAAGCAGGGGACAATCAAGGCATTTGACCTGGTATGCGTATTCAACGATATATAATGCACATTATTGCTTAATATCAACAAGTATAATCGTATAGTTAATTAATAAAACGCTTAAATGCGACAGCTATTATACATAATGGGCGCAGCCATTTTGTACCATCCTAGTGAATATGCCCTCTGGCGAGCTGGTGGTTACGTAATACCTAACGTGTCACGTCAAGAATTAGTCTTCGAACTGAAGAAACAAAACATACCTGATTTTTGTGGATGCATCGCAATATTCTGTAATAATAGTCATCCCAGTAAGCCAGTAACAATTATATATTATATTTAATACAAAGTAAACCACCATTGTCAAAGTGTTGAAATAACTGTATTGTGGTTTGTACATAAATTAACCCACGTATTGAAATAATAATCGGAGTATTTTCATAGTTAATTGGTCATTTCTTTCTGTGGCCTGTACCTGTAGTTTGTGATTGGCAGGTGTATATTTAGTCGGTCCCCAGACACTGTGTCTAGACACACTAAAAAGACGTGCCTCTTTTTATTAAGATCACAGGGTATTGTGTGTTAACAGCACGGACATCCCTCTAATCGTAATCGATCAGCCGTCTTGCTTTATTATTGTAAGTAATTCTGTAAAACCCTTGATTAAGTAGACTTTCCCATCTAAAATCACAAAACTGACCAATTACGTAGTCCCAAAGAAAAGAAAATTATCACTTGGGTATCGTGAGTGGTTGTTTTTGCTCGAACATAGCATACCAATAGGCTTAATAATATGCATTTTTTTCTTTGGATTTTTTAAAAAGAAAAATACTATAACTCCATTTCGCTCTATTGATGCAAATTGAAATATATTTAGTTAAATAGTTTATTATATTACCAAGTCATTTATGTTGCTTTACAAGTTAGGTTGATGAAAGCGAAGCACCTTGTCATAAATTAGAGCGTTTGTTAACACAGTGCATAGAGCAGATAGACGGAGCTGACGTCACTTCGCCCCAAGCTATACCACCGGACGTCACAAAAACGAAACAAAATGGCTGCCCCCAGTTAGCAGGAATAATCATGGTTTTTTATTAACTCTAAAATTACGCATTTTTCATTTGTGTCAGTATGTGTTGGTGGTCCGGGTATGCATCTTTCCAACACATAAATCTCTTGTTTCAGTTTACTCTACCTTTAATATGAAAAAAAATAATTGATGAAAATAATTTTAATTCTATTTCGACACTACTTTTTTTTTTTTAGTTACCGTACGACTCAGAGCTAAACACACTCTGGCATTTTATTTTACTTTAGCGAAATAATCTCTTGTAATAATTGATCTTTTGTTACAAAATAACATGGTTTTTGAAAATTTTAAAGTTTGGTAGATAATTTGACAAATTGCTTTGCTCACCCAGAGCTAGCCCTGTGTCTGTTAAGATATCCATTGTAGTAGAACTGATGTCTTGAAAACTCACAATATATGTAATGACTCCGATATTAATTTGAAACATTGTTAATGTGCAGAAATAGGGTTTTTACTGAATATCTTGCAATTTACAGTATTTGTTTACAACTATCTACCCATAAAAATAACATTAAAAAGTTGTGTTTTTTTAATCGACACCACTAGAGCACAATGATTAATTAATCATCAGCTATTGGATTACAAACATTTGGTAATTCTGATATGTAGTCATCAGACGAAACCCACTACATTCTTCCTAATGCAGCAAGAGATGTTTTATATGCATTTTCCAGTTGCATTTGACCAGTTGTGGTGCACTGGCTGTAAAAACCCCCCCCCCCCCCCCCCCCCCCCCCCCCCCCCCCCCCCCAAAAAAAAGGATTCCCAGTCTGGAGCTCCACGCCGTAAGACATGTTTGTTTCGCATGTGCACACTGCACGTGCTTTCGTGTGCTCGACTTGGGGGTCCTTCAGTTCGTTGTTTTTGTCAGCGAAATGAAGTTTTGTACTGGGATGTATGCAGCCATTGGAACTGATTGAACGCTGAAACGCTTCTCGTTTCGACAGCCTGCACCACCAGGTTGGATTCTTTTTTAGTGAGATTCCTTGCCTCCACGTTATTTCTCCGTCTGACTGTCGACTTGTTTTTTTTCGTGACTCGTATGATGGCCATTCTGCAGAACGCCACAGTTGTTCGCGTTTAGTCTCTACATGTCCGAGCCTGTCCTAGCAGCACTGGAAGATTGACCGCCCCACTCTAAGAAGAAATAGGAAGCGGGGTCGGCCCCTACTACTCTTTTTCTAGACGTTACCTTGCTTTATAGTGATACCATCTCGTATCCTCCGGAGTCGGGCCCATCCGCACCACTATACCAAACCATGACGACTGGACTATACCCTAGTCTGATACTCTCTCTCGTTCAGACGGGTCCGGCTTCTCAAGATCTGTATTTCAGCACAGCACTACACCTTCAACGTCTATCGACTGTCAATCTAGGGGTTTTCTTGACGGGATGCATCCCATCTCGTCCCTTTAAGCTGTGCACCCAAATGGCCTTAACGAGGCCACTCGCGTTGACATATCGATCGGACTTTAAACTTTTAGATCTGTGTTCAGGATGGGCGTGTTCAAAACCCTAGTGGTATATGGGCACGTTAAACTAGTTATCATCACCAAAAAAATAACATGAATGCAGACCTCACTAGCTCCCTAATACTTCCCTGAGACTAATCAAGACTAATTCTTAGCACACTGCATCAGGTGAATTAAAACAAAAGTACTACAACAGGATTAAATATCAATACTCAATTTAGTATTCCCATCATCCAAGTTAGATCAGCAATTACCCACTTCCCTCAAAATTAAATTTCATTGAGGACTGCAATGTAACTAATTCAGAGGAATTATATATTACACATACATGTATATTACTTTTCCATCTAGGAGCCAGTTAGCACCTACTTCTATTTTTTAAGGGGCAGGACGTAGGCCAGTGGTACAGCGCTCGCTAGATGTGCAGTTGGTGTGAGATTGATCCATTGATCCCCATCGGTGGTCTCATTGCGCTATTTCTCATTCCAGACAGTGCACCATGACTGGTATATCAAAGGCCGTGGTATGTACTACTCTGTCTGGGATGGTGCATATATTATAAAAGATCCCTTGCTGCTAATCGAAAAGAGTAGCCCATGAAGTGGTGACAGCAGGTTTCCTCTCTCAATATCTGTATGGTCCTTAACCATATATCTGATGCCAAATAACCGTAAATAAAATGTGTTGAGTGTGTCATTAAATAAGACATTTCTTTCTTTCTATTTTTTATATAGATAGTAGGAAATGTTTTAGTCACCACCTGAAGAAAAAAAAGGTTACATATGCAACCAAATCGGTCGCAATGTAGAGGGCCAATGTACCAATAACAATACACATAATACACAAAACTTGACCATTAGAATAATACTTTCTTCTAGATTTCTTCAAATATTGCAGATATTATACAAAACATGACCTTGCCTTAATCCTAACTACTTTGTTCATTTTCCCTTTTAAAATTTTACTGAATCAACTACCAATTCACGTCATCAAATTATGGTTACACATTTTAGGACAATTAGGAAATACATTAAGGAATATTTCATGTTGGAATGTCCACAGGCAAACTTGCGTGTGCATGACTTTGATTCAAAGGGATATCACTGCGTTGTCGGTGGGCTTGATAGGCAAACCAGCTGTTTCCTGCTAGCGACAGGGAACAGATGAAACCAAACGCCTGAAAAAGACAAATTTTTAAATATTAAAACTTATAAATGATTATGTGTGAAAGTGCCACAGATACTGGCTCCTTATCTTCAATATACTCATCCATATAGTTATTTCAAAACATTGACAAATTTTGGACACTGTTTCACATCATGTGACCATATCTGAGAACCTCTTGTCCACAAGTCCATACTTTAGTTTCTTATTACATACCTGTTCAATCTTACTATAGTGAAAAAGACATTTCAAAACAGTGTGATAAATTTATTTTGGACTGGAACTTTTAAATGGGGAATTCCCTTTAGTCCTGCAGTGAAATGCTGTTTTAGGGGTCAACCTTGCACTTGCGTTCCTATAAAGTTTTTTTGAGGTTTTTATATCTCTGAAGGGTGCTGAACAAGAATCCAAGTGATAACATCCTGTCAGGTTTGGGCAATTTGCATAATGTGCAAATGAAGTCGGCCATTACCGAAATTCAGTTTTTTGGCTATATCTATGGCTATATATGGGATAGGATGGAAATAATGGTGTCTAAACCTAGGTTTTCATGGTCAAGGAATATAATAATACCAGTTACAAGTGTCTGAGATGGTGGCCATCTTGGATTCTAAGATGGCCACCACAGTGTTTGGCTATATTTATGGGACTATGGCTATATGGGATAGGACGGAAATAATGATTCTAAACCTAGGGTTTAAGGGTCTAGCAGTAATGGGTAAGGATAGTGAATGCCTGAAATAAGTAGATTAAATGGGTCCACGATTACGGGGTGTGTGTGTGTTGGGGGGGGGGGGGGGGGGTGGGGGGGAGGGGCTATATTGTTTGCCCTGTATTGACCAATATCATTGACCAGAACCATCTAGGATCCACGGAGACAACCAAGACAGCTCAAAGATTCGAGAGAAGCTGCAATTATGCATACAGCCACTGGATAATGACGACCATTCAAAAGGCCTGGTGAACATCCAAACCGGACAGATACAACCAGAGTCAGTAAATGTAGAGCACACTGTTGACATAGGCAAGGCACACATGATCGCTTTTGAAAGTAGTCTGCCATCTGGCTTCAATGTCCCTCTATCCAACAAGGTTGTCACGATGGCCGTCACGAAGAAATCCATCAAGGTTGGGGGCAAAGATGTATACGATGTCAATCTGATATACTCACGTGTGTTGGGGCTTCAACAAACATGAGACATTGACTTACCAACAGTTCTCAAACATGAACTTGCCCCCATGCCAACCTCCATATTCACGGAAAATGGCACCATGCGCATAGCGTCAGCAAAGTCTACACTGAAGAAAAAGCTCCAAATGTTAGTTTCCTCACGTGTTGTTCAGAAGGCAGAAGCTGTTATAATTGATGGTTGCGCTATCCTCTGGTGTGTCCACTGGCCATGTAAGGGTACAGTCAAAGACTTTGTGGACAACGTGTGCAGCTTCATCATCCGTCGAATGTCGCAGGGGGATGTCTATCTTGTATTTGATCGATACTTCGATTTCAGCATCAAAGGCACAACATTTTTACCACAAACTTGATCTCACGTGTGGCCTAACAATGGAATCTACTCATTCTGAAAGAGCCTTGGTCTGCCAAAGAGCATGCTAAAATAGCTCCATAGCTTCCAGCGATGCACTGCCTTTCTGGGTGCGATACTGTTGCGCAACTGTTTGGTGTTGGCAAATCAACTGCCATCAAGATGCTTCAGGCCAGTCAAACACTCGAATGCTTGGGTGAGTTTGATGCTCCAATGTCAACTATTATAGACGAAGCTACCAAATTTATCGCGAAGTGTTATGGGTGCACGACTACTGCAGACATGTCCGATACTAGGGTACAAGTATGGTCCTGGAAAATGGGGCGAAAAAATACGACAGCAGCGCCAAAACTAAAGACACTGCCGCCAACAAGCCAAGCATTCGTAGAAAATGTTCGACATGCTCATTTCCAGACGGCAATTTGGAAGGCGGCCCTTGAATCAAAGCCCCCCAACATGAATCCAGAAGAATACGGATGGGCGCGAGAGGAAACTTCCAAGTCTCTTCTTCCTGTTCCAATACCCACAGACGTTGCACTTGCTCCACCACAAATTCTGGAGTTAATAAGGTGTGGTTGTACTTCAGGCACCCCATGTAGAACAGTGCAGTGTGGTTGTTGAGCCCATTTACCATGCACTTTCTTCTGTGCATGTCACAGAGATTCAAATATTAATTGCCATAATGAACGTACAAAACAGGTAGAACATGACATTGACAATGACGAGACCGATGAGGAGACTGCTGATGACACTGACGATGACTGACCTGAGTTACATACTTCGTGCTTCTAGTCCTTATAATGGTACCAGCTATTATCCAAAATGTTGGTTAGAAATAGAATCCACTCCTATCTTCATAGATTTCATGTTGATACAAACTGTCATATCCCATATAGCCATAGTCCCATAAATATAGCCAAACACTGTGGTGGCCATCTTAGAATCCAAGATGGCCACCATCTCAGACACTTGTAACTGGTATTATTATATTCCTTGACCATGAAAACAGAGGTTTAGACACCATTATTTCCATCCTATCCCATATATAGCCATAGATATAGCCAAAAAACTGAATTTCGGTAATGGCCGACTTCATTTGCATATTATGCAAATTGCCCAAACCTGACAGGATGTTATCACAAGTTTGGATTCTTGTTCAGCACCCTTCAAAGATATAAAAACAGCAAAAAAACTTTATAGGAACGCAAGTGCAAGGTTATCTGGAATTCTGCAGGACTATTTTCTTTTTAGCACCTTTTAATGTCATATAATTATATGATTTACAAATGACGTCACATCGTATTTGAAACATTACACAAGGCTGTTGCAGAGTATGATTCTTAACATTAAGTAAATCCATGAAAGGAGGATCATAGATTTAACAAAGTGTTGTTATGACGTTAAATTAAAAACCGTTTCTGTAAAACATAAAAGAAGGTATGTAATAAATACAGAACTTCACAGACGTTGTTTTCGCTTCCTATTTATTGTACTCGTTTATTTTGCGAAAAAACATACCACTCGCGGTCTCGTGGTATATATTCTTACACAAAATAAATGTGTGCAATAAATAGGAAGCGAAAACAATGTATGGTTCTTATTAGACTTAATGTACAAAAAGAAGTGACCCCTTCAATGAAACTGATTGTGGAAATAACAGAATGATATCAGTTATTTAACGTAAATCTCACAGTAATAATAACTTATATAACAATAAATTATACATGATAACTTACAATAGCTCCTTCCATGCTAGAAAATGTGAGTCCAGCCTCTTTAACTGTAATGGAGTTGCCAAGCTGTGTTAAAGATGAACACATTACAATCGCTGCAATTAGCAAGAAACCCCCAAGAAGTGCATTTATAACGAGATCCTGAAAAACACAAATTTATAAAAATGAAATAACATAATGAAATCTCATATCAGTAAATCAACAATTTAGTCAATTACGATTCCTAGTACATTTGGTATCACTGACTAAACCCAAGGGTAGATAAAATATTCAGAAATAAAGTAGACTGACACTCCTTTGGATCAATTTGTGCAAAATGATGATGGATCACAAAACGTCATCCCATTGTCAACACTATAATTTACACAAACTGTTTTCTTTAGAACCAAATCACTTGAGGTTTGAAGTGTCCATCATTCATGAAATGATGGTTTTAAGTGTGTCCATAGGGGCATAGGCTAGTGGAGGGAGAGAAGGAGAGATTCAGATGACACCCTCCTGCTGAGGCAAAAAAAAATGTTTGAAGTGCAATATTAGGCTATTTATATAGGTGTCCAGGGAAAATGTAGCAAACAGGGTCTGCTAGGTGCATATTTGACCCTCCCACCTCCGATCGAAACCATGCTATGCCTGGTCCACAAGTTTGGTTCCTTTTGTCATAAAATCTTATTCAATTCCCCACACTAGACCAGAGCATGGTCTGAACACTTACAAGACATGGTGAAAGGTAAACTGGCTTGATGAGAATTACGAAGCACAAGATTGAAACTATTAACAGTGTCAGGACCGACATCCCGAGGAAGAAGTCGATGTTGTTTATCACATCATATTCACTGTGGTCAAGCTGTCGGTACGTCACTCCCTCACTTTTCCATCCAAATATCAGGGAGAAGGCAACAATGCTGCACAGCTGAAAATAGACAATAAAATTTATTTTAATAATACTATCATAAAAAGGATACTCCATACCCTTTGAAAATATTAATTTATGTATGTACTCGGCATCCCTTTCATATGGAGTTAAAAAGCAGCCAAAATAGTTTTTAAAAATCTCAAGACTCAAAAGATATCAGGGTTTCTGTGGGTCTGAACATAATCCCCTTCCCAAAAGAAAGTGTCACTAAAAATTGTCAATATACATATTGAATTATGTAATAAATTAATTTAACACTAACAGTAGTGTATTGCATCATTCAGTAGACTGAAAACATATCTTAAGTAGGATTTATAGACGCTAATTTTCCCAATCCCATCAGACATGGGACCCTGGTGAAATATCATGGATACATCCCTGGATATATACGTATGTATGTCATAGGGAGACCAGTGTTGGTAGGAATAAGCACTTGTTTCCACAATACACCAGTGTTTGAAAACAGACAGTTGTTACAAACAGCTTTTGATTACTACATAGTTTTATATATATGTGGCAACACTTGGTATGATTACATGGCCATGGTAGGATGCATTTTTTTCATGCTTAAAAATTATAATATGGATATATAATGGATAATTAAAAAAGTTTATTAGCAGAGATACAGAAAGTACTCGCCCGCTCACCAAATGTGAATAAAAATTCTGACGGACGAGTTAAAAAAATACAACTAACAGTCCGACGGGTGATCTGTCTTTCTCTGACTGAATGTGATTTCTGTGTTTTTGACTCACCGTGATTTCTGTGGGGTTTTTTTTTTTTTTTTTTTTCCCCCATCAAATCTGCGATTCCACATCAGTCATGTCTGAATTCCAAACCATTCAAACAAAGTATGTAGAATTATGACAAAATACACAACAATACATGTACCGCATTGACAATATTAGACGACTTTGGGGTTCCGGACTGCGCAAGTGCAACATTCTGGAAACAAAGCCAGTCAAAGGTCAATAATTCCTAGAAATGGCTGTTTACATTCAAAGTATGTTGCTGGTAATTTTGAACAGATTATTCTGTTAAATATACTCTTCCAAAAAAGAAACTTGATATTGATTTTCAAAGTTTAATAATAATAAAAAAAAGGTAGATAAGATACAAGCAACCAAAGATCAAGACACCATGGGATGGGGATTACTCTGTGTATGTCTGAAACAGTATCTCTGGGAATCCACCTGAAATATGTACACAGGCATATGTGTGACATAGGGATGGGCAAAATGTCAGTATCGGTTATGACCATCACAAGCCCTGATGACAACTTGACAATGGTGATGCATGGAAACAATCAAACATTGCACAACATGTTGTGGAATGTTCTGTCACTCATGCTGCAGTGCTGTAAGAAGATGTGGAAGTGTCTGGGGTGGTGAATTCCTCCGTCGCACATGCTGATCCAGTACATCCAATAGATGTTCTATTGGGTTTAAATCCGTCAAACGGGCAGGCCAAGGTAATGTCTGGACCTTGTGGCACTGCAGGAACTCCTGACTAACACGTGCAACATGTGGTCTGGCATTGTCATGCTGAAACATGCCACTATTGATGTTCATGTGCGGAATGATGTAATGCTGCAGGATCTCGTCTCAATAACTGATGCCCATCAGTGCACCTGCCACATGCACAAGAGCCATCCTACCACCATGATGGATTCCTGCCCACACCGTGACGCTGCTGCCACCAAAACAGTCGACTTGTTGCAAATAGTTTGGAGCAAAACATCTATAGACACGTGTACATCCATCAGCACATGACAGGAAAAAATGACTCATCTGAGAACAAAACAGTCCACCACCTTGCACATGTCCATCTTACCCTCTTCTGGCACCACTGCAGATACTCCGCTAAGTGATATGGGGTAAAAACGTTACGTCGCACTGGTCTTTTAGGGAAAATTCCTGCCTTCCTCAGCCAATTACGAACTGTCTGGTCAGAAATTTGGCATAGTCTTGGGATTTGCGTCGCTGTGGTTGTTGCTGTTGTGGTTCGATTTCGAATATGACACACCCGGATGCATCGATCTTGAGCGGCAGTGGTTACTCTGGGACGACCTGACCTTAGCCTGTCATTAACACTTTGTGTGGTGTTGTACCGTGCCCATAAAGCAGAGGTGGTCTGTCTGGAGACACCAAAGTTCTTTGCCACAGCTTGTTGAGTGGCCCCTGCTTGCAATCTCCTAATGGTATTACTGCGTTGAGCTGACATCAGTCTTGGCATTATTGCGTTACCTACAGTGTCGTTATGCAGTCTGTTTGAATCACTGCTGATAAGGCCGTTTATGCCCCACTAACAGAGGGTTCGGCATATAAAGTTACAGAACTTCATGATGCACGTGCTTCTCTGAGGATTGTGCTTTTGTATTTCAGTACAAACGTTGACTATGGCTACGTTTATGCGAATCGAACGTGTTTTATAGTGTTTTTGCATCACCATTCACTCACTTACTTGCCTGTCTTTACAATGTCTTTGATTCGGTAAAAATAATCTGATAGCATTATTTTTTACCAATGTCAAGTTTCTTTTTTTGAAGAGTATACTTGCCGGATCTAACTTAAATTTTGTAAATCTCTATGAAAGAAATGCGAACTTTTTTTACCAGAATATTTCAAAATTCATTGTTTGGGGCTTGATTCGTTTCCCACATGATGTTGATTACTTGACCAACCAAATGTCTTTATTATTGCTTTTGTCAAATACATGTATATAGCTATCATTTTCAGTGAAGACAGTGTATATTATAACATTGTTAAACAATAATAAATTGTTCTATATGCTGGCGGACTAGTAGAAATGTTGGTGGGGTAGTATATTTCAGTTGGATTCTGGTCCGGCGGGCTAGTGTAATATTTGTCATTTCTGCATCCCCGATTAGTAGTGCTGCAACGATAAACCGGTATACCGCGATAATTGATCAGCTCAATATGAACTGCCGTACAGTTTTGTGTATTGCGATTTTTATATGCTTTTTTTTTTCCTGGTATCTTATTTGACTTGAAATAGGCAAACAAACAAACAAAAACCACATCATTTTATTAATTGGTGATGACAGGAAATGTAACAATCACGTCAAGCGTAGTCTGCTTACTTGTTGGCATACGAATTGATAGGTCGGTTATACTTGGTTCTAACTTCTAAACAAAACGTGTTAAAAGTCCAATGAAAATAACCAGTTAATGATAATTACAAATAAATGTTTTGTTACTTGCACATTATCATTCATTGTTTATTTACGTTGGAATACGGCTACGGCTATCATCTTCAAAGAAATAAACCAAAAAATGAGAATCACACTTCGCTGTTTTTCACTGAACTCGGAATACTTCGGTCAATCGTTCAAAATACCTCGGCTAATATCCTCGGAAAAGCCCGATAGTAAGGATTTCGGAATATGACAATTTATAAATAGTTTGACACCATCACACCGGTGTTCTAGTATTGTGTTAAAAAATAAAATATGGCTAAACACACCCCATAAATATTAAATTTAAATAATATCAACTATATTGCACATATTGCAATACAGTTTCTTATATCGCAATATATCACAATACGGTTTTGACCGTATCATTGCACCCCTACTGATTAGCCAGTTGCTAAATGTTTTAGTCACTTTGTATAAAAATTAGAAATTTGCTAATTTGACAATGGGCTTGCCCTTCTTTTTTTTAATTCTTAAAATTGCCAAAATCCGGTCCAGGTTAACTTGTTGAAATTGTATTAAAATGAATGCCGACCCTAAGTAAAAACTTTAGTGATGGAAAATCAACTATTGGAGATATCATCAAGAAACAACACAAACCTCACAAATCAGACACGTCTGAAGACCGGACATTTTATTCAGTCCTGTGGGTGTCCAGTTTAGAAAGGTTTCACTGTATATGATATCAAAACATTTCCATCGAATATGTTATAGCGAGCACTTATGACAAGGTGAAATAACCTAAACAGACTGAATTCCATATACATATATACTCTTCAAAAAAAGAAACGCAAAAGGGTACAAATGGGTTATAACTCCGATTTTATGTTTCCTACCGGTTCATGCTTTGTGAATATAAGGTCATTGCATGTCCCAAACACATTCCCACGGTTACATTCGATAAAACGCAGCTACTGTACAATAAAGTTCCAAAATGTGAATATTCGCAAAAACGCAGCCATGTGCAAACCATGTCACCACTGCACGTGCGTTGTCTGCACGTGCAACATGAACACCGACAGTATAAAAGTGCAGGGTGTTCGCTTGCCTGGCCTCTGTATATGGCCGATAGTTGACAATCCAGGACATGCCACGTCTCAGTGAACCGCAGAGAAACAATGCCATCGGCCGACTAGACGCAGGCGAATTCAGAACGGCCGTTGCCAGGGCATTCCATGTGTCCCCAAGCACCATCTCCAGACTGTGGGACCGTTACCAGCAACATGGATCAACACGTGACCTCCCTAGATCCGGTCGACCACGGGTCACTACCCCCGGGCAGGACCGCTACATCCGGATACGCCACCTTCGGGAATAATTGACTACTGCCACCTCCACAGCCGCAGCAATACCAGGTTTGCGTAGGATATCCGACCAGACCGTACGGAACCGCCTACGTGAGGTAGGAATTCGTGCCAGACGTCCAGTTCGAGGTGTCATCTTAACACCACAACACCGTCGACTCCGACTGCAGTGGTGCCAGATTCATTGACAATGGCCTCAACTGCGATGGAGACAGGTGTGGTTCAGTGACGAGTCCCGATTTCTGCTCCGACGTCATGATGGAAGATGTCGCGTGTATAGGCGTCGTGGTGAACGTTATGCGGCAAACTGCGTGCAGGAAGTGGACAGATTCGGCGGGGGTAGTGTCATGGTGTGGGCAACCATCTCACACACTGGCAGAACTGACCTGGTCCACGTGCAGGGCAACCTGAATGCACAGGGCTACATTGACCAGATCCTCCGGCCACACATCGTTCCAGTTATGGCCAACGCCAACGCAGTGTTCCAACATGACAACGCCAGGCCTCACACAGCACGTCTCACAACGGCTTTCCTACAGAACAACAACATTAATGTCCTTCCTTGGCCATCGATATCACCGGATTTGAACCCAATTGAGCATCTATGGGACGAGTTGGACCGACGCCTCCGACAGCGACAACCACAGCCCCAGATCCTGCCCGAGCTGGCAGCAGCCTTGCAGGCCGAGTGGGCCACCATCCCCCGGGACGTCATCCGTACTCTGGTTGCTTCAATGGGCAGGCGGTGCCAGGCAGTTGTCAACACACGCGGAGGCCACACCCGGTATTGACTCCAGATGACCTTGACCTTGGTGGTGTGTCCTATCACTTACTCACAATGGACTAGAGTGAATTGTGAACAATCCTGCAACATTTGGTAATTATCGGACTCACCATTCAATAATTAAATCAATTCTCCAAATGTTACAACAATGTGGTTTTGCGTTTCTTCTTTTGAAGAGTATATAAGGAATGAATTTTTTTGTCGAAATATTGTAACAGAAGTGAAATTGCATTAGAAAAACAAAAATCGGAGTAAATGGGTAACAGATCTGCGATAAATGCAGAAAAAGGCTAATTAATCTTACTTTAGTAAATACCTTATGATCGAGATCGTGTTGATATATTTTTAGAAAATACATTCAATACATTACCATGCAAAACAAGGCAGATTCGCATATGCATTGTAGGTGAGACAATTATTTTTAAATATATAAATCTAATCAGTTGATTCATAAATAAATGAATAGTATAAATGTACTTTGCAACATATTATGGTCTATTAATATATGAACAAACAAAATAATATGACAAACAAACATTTACGGAATGGTTCGACATTATGCGTAAAACACATTTTAGTTTACGATAATTTAAAACAAATACTAATGTAAATTTGCACAGCCTAAATCATGTCAATTTTTTTTTCTTAATATTTTAAAAATACGATATTTACTCCTCGGACGTACGATTATATTACATTCGGGTCCATCGTGTTTCCTAAATGAACGCTGTCAATTCTGCAGAAATAATCAAAGACCATGTGCTAGAATATTTGTAAGTAAGATTAAATAATCATTGCTGTATGGTTACTTTGTCAATTACCAAAACGTAATACAACAAACGATGTTTATACTTACAGTCCGTCCCTTCCTTCTACCAACATTTCTTTTGTAAATAGACCTAATTTCAGTTTGGTTTCATGTAAGAAAAAAAGTAAACAAAACAAACTATTTGTGTGTACAAGTTTGAAATCAATCAGCTCAGAAATAATTCACTTGTTGTAAATTCCATAGTATGAAAAAATGCGTTACCATGGATTCGATGGAATGGTCCATACTCAATTGTAACCATGTCACCTATAACGACTGCTGAGATCTTCTAGGACAAAAAACATATAATTTTTTAAATGGAATACTCTTCACAAGGGGTAGAAGCCTCTCAAGTATGTGACATCATCACTATCGCATTATATCATAATCAACATGTCATGACATATTAGATTACGTCACATCCCGCTGTTCAATAATTACATAACGCTTTAAACATTGTTAATGATGATAAATTACTCATCTACCTTTAGTCCTTGAAAAAAATATTACACGTTTTTGGCAGACTGCTCTTTTTTTTCTCTTTTTTTTTTATGGAATACTTTTTATGAGGGGTGGAAACCTCCGAACAACATGACATAATTAATGTGACGTCATGACAATACTTTATACCATAACTCAATGGAACTAGTCATGTGCATATGCTATATTGTTGTATATATATTGTCTATAGTACTATATACAACAATACAGCGTACACGCATGACTTGTTCCATCGGGTAGTACTAAGTAATCACCCATACACCAGGAATCAAACACCCGTGAGAACACACACACATGCATATCTCTCTCCACAGACACACACACATATTTAATTTATCTTACTTGCGCTCGCTTTTAGGTTTCACCTAGTTAATATTATTTGTGTGCAAAGCCAAAACAAGGGTCAGGGTGTGGATATTGACTGTCTTAGATCTTAGTTAAAATTTCGACATACTATTACTATACTATGCAACTTGAATTTGATTTTTTATTTGAAGTTCCAGCATGCATGCTAATAATATCACTAACCCTAACCCTATTAAATGCTGGGACGTTCGGAAGTCTTGCCGAACTGATAATTTGATTGAGACATTCATAATCAATGATTATCATTTTCTGATAATCATAATCGCTTAAATGAGAAAGAAAGGGAGTGACCCAATATTCTTCATACTAAGTTTGGGGCTAAGCTATATATCAAAACATGAACTATTTAAAAACAATTTAAGGCATCTGAATATTTTAGATCTTATTAGAATATAGTCTAGTTCAAACCTACCATTTCAAGCAATCGTAAAATATTTGGTGGGAGAACGAAATTTCCCATCCTAAACCCCGCCATATTTGTTTACATTCGTCAAAAGTATTTACGTATAAATTGTATTTTTGATTTTTAAAAAATAATTAATTAAACAATTCATGAACAGTGCTTTTATGGTTTTTTATTTTCTTCAAGTATTGATGTTTTTCCACTATAAACATATAAATGCGAAACTATATTTTTAATCACTATACAAAACAAAATCTAAAAACATCATCCAAACGAACGAAACGAAATGTCAATGTGCAAACTATTTTTCATTTCTGGTTATTAAAAATGCAAGTTTATCAAACATATTAATAGCTAAACAATACATACAGCATGAGAAAATAGTACTTTAAAAAACCATTTTAATTTTTTTGCGAATTATTTACGGTTCCTTTTCCACAAATATTCCTAATTTTATAGCTGTCTTGTTGCCAGCATTCCATAAACAAGTGCTTGACAGAATTGTGAACCTCGAATACTTTTTGTGACATCTAATACACTTACAAATATTGGATGAAACTGCACTGTCGCGATGCAGCTTAAACACATTAAGACATTGCTAACACCACAGGTATTTAATTTAATAACAATATTTCAGAGTTTTAGAATTTTAATCATTTATCAAGGGTGAACCAATTTCGGTGAGCATAGCTGCCATAGGTGATAAGCATTCTGTTCTAAAGCATATCATTATTTATAAACGGACAGGTACAAAATAGGTACCTTTTTATTAGTATTTCTATACTTCAAATGAGCACTAAACTGGCGGCTATGTAGCAAAGTTTACTGCCAGTGCGTCAGAAACTATCCACCATCAGCAGTAAATAATTTTGACAACTCGTCTACAGGGTATGTTAATATGCTTTCCAGACGGTTCGTCCACTGGACAATTCGTCAACGGACGGTTCGTCCACGGACGATTCGTCCACTCACCTCGGACAATTCGTCCACTCGATGAGTGCATTTTTTTCAAACATATTAATAATTATTTCTTTGACATTGTAATCGTTTCTTAACATTATTTTGTGGTATACTATAGGAGAAGCCATGTGTTTAGGGAAGTGACGTCACGTATCAGCATGCGCGCGCATCTGGTAGGCAGAAGTCTATCATAATGGCCATTAGTAACAAAGCGAACTAGCGTAGTGTGAATAGCAAAGAATGGCCAACACGTGCTTAAATTACCGCTTGTAGCACGGGAACGCTATTCTACATAGCTCCTGTATGGAGGAGATACATGTACTCTTTCCACCCATAAAATTTGACGATTGACCGAGTTCAAAACTATAGCAAACTTCCTTTTTTTTTTTTTTTCTTTTTTCTTTTCACCTGAATAAATATTTTTAGTCCATGTATTTTTAAAGCGTCTGGTCCATATTTCAAGTAAAGCATTACAAACGAGTGCGCGCACACACATAAAAATAATAAAATAAAACGAGTAGGCCTATATTTTTTATTTAAAACTGTTTAAAAGAAATAATTGGCCTACACTTTGTTAAAGGAAATTATTTCTTTTAACAATTTTAAATAACCCATATATATATATATATATGCATATATGTATATATACATATACATATATATGTACATATAGATACACATACACACACACACACACATATATATATATATATATATATATATATATATATATATATATATATATATATATATATATATATATGAACATTTGTTACAAATGAACAACCAGTAGACAATATATAGACAGTAGTTATATATATATATATACTCTTCAAAAGAAGAAACGCAAAAACCACATTGTCGTAACATTTGGAGAATTGATTTAATTATTGAATGGTGAGTCCGATAATTACCAAATGTTGCAGGATTGTTCACAATTCACTCTAGTCCATTGTGAGTAAGTGATAGGACACACCACCAAGGTCAAGGTCATCTGGAGTCAATACCGGGTGTGGCCTCCGCGTGTGTTGACAACTGCCTGGCACCGCCTGCCCATTGAAGCAACCAGAGTACGGATGACGTCCCGGGGGATGGTGGCCCACTCGGCCTGCAAGGCTGCTGCCAGCTCGGGCAGGGTCTGGGGCTGTGGTTGTCGCTGTCGGAGGCGTCGGTCCAACTCGTCCCATAGATGCTCAACTGGGTTCAAATCCGGTGATATCGATGTCCAAGGAAGGACATTAATGTTGTTGTTCTGCAGGAAAGCCGTTGTGAGACGTGCTGTGTGAGGCCTGGCGTTGTCATGTTGGAACACTGCGTTGGCGTTGGCCATAACTGGAACGATGTGTGGCCGGAGGATCTGGTCAATGTAGCCCTGTGCATTCAGGTTGCCCTGCCGTGGACCAGGTCAGTTCTGCCAGTGTGTGAGATGGCTGCCCACACCATGACACTACCCCCGCCGAATCTGTCCACTTCCTGCACGCAGTTTGCCGCATAACGTTCACCACGACGCCTATACACGCGACATCTTCCATCATGACGTCGGAGCAGAAATCGGGACTCGTCACTGAACCACACCTGTCTCCATCGCAGTTGAGGCCATTGTCGATGAATCTGGCACCACTGCAGTCGGAGTCGACGGTGTTGTGGTGTTAAGATGACACCTCGAACTGGACGTCTGGCACGAATTCCTACCTCACGTAGGCGGTTCCGTACGGTCTGGTCGGATATCCTGCGCAAACCTGGTATTGCTGCGGCTGTGGAGGTGGCAGTAGTCAATCGTTCCCGAAGGTGGCGTACCCGGATGTAGTGGTCCTGCCCGGGGGTAGTGACCCGTGGTCGACCGGATCTAGGGAGGTCACGTGTTGATCCATGTTGCTGGTAACGGTCCCACAGTCTGGAGATGGTGCTTGGGGACACATGGAATGCCCTGGCAACGGCCGTTCTGGATTCGCCTGCGTCTAGTCGGCCGATGGCATTGTTTCTCTGCGGTTCACTGAGACGTGGCATGTCCTGGATTGTCAACTGTCGGCCAGATACAGAGGCCAGGCAAGCGAACACCCTGCACTTTTATACTGTCGGTGTTCATGTTGCACGTGCAGACAACGCACGTGCAGTGGTGACATGGTTTGCACGTGGCTGCGTTTTTGCGAATATTCACATTTTGGAACTTTATTGTACAGTAGCTGCGTTTTATCGAATGTAACCGTGGGAATGTGTTTGGGACATGCAATGACCTTATATTCACAAAGCATGAACCGGTAGGAAACATAAAATCGGAGTTATAACCCATTTGTACCCTTTTGCGTTTCTTTTTTTGAAGAGTATATATAACACATCAGACTTGTCTACTGGTTCATTTGTAAGGCTTTTCATCAACAATAAATTTAAGCAAGTATCTTATTAGAAAACTTTACAAAAACTTTAAAACTATTAATTTTATCAAGTCCTTTTTTATTCCTTAAACTTGCTGATATCGGATACATATTAACACATTGTATTAAAATGGAGGAACCTAAATTTAGTTTCCATACATGTTCCATGACCACACATACATTGCTCCCTCTAGCTACAGCGTCCCTTTTTAAATATTAGTACAGAACTTAGCCTTTTAAACCGGATACATCTCAAAGTTACTTGGTCCCTCACCTTTGTGGTTCCATCTTCAGAACATTTTGTAGCATTATTTTTTTATATATATATATACATAAAAATTGCCATTAATATTTTAATCGCCTAATCCCATGCAGGCCAGGACATAGTTTAATACGCAGTCGATCTAGGATTGATTCCTGTTGGTGGTCCTATAGGGCTATTTCTCATTCCAGCCAGTGCTCTACAACTGGTGTAACAAATGCTACACTATTTATTATCCTGTCTGTGGGCTGATGCATATAAAAGATCCCTTATTGTTAATCGGAAAGAGTAATCCATTATGTGACAGCAGCAGGTTTCCTCCCTAATATTATCTGTGTGATCCCTAAACATGTCCGACTCTATATATCCGTAATTAAAATGACTTGAGTGCATTGTTAAATAAAAGATTCCTTCCTTTCAAATCTAAAACAGTGTCAGTTACCTTTGACAAGAGGCACAGTTTCAAAGGCTATCACTTTCAACCTGATTAATAAACCAGTTAAAACAACAAATTACTGTAAATGGTAACAATACAATGTTTTAATGTAAGACACACATTAACACAATGCAAATATCATTTGATCATTGGTTTATAATGATAATAGAAAAAGAAAATAATAAATATGTGTTGTCTACTGTTTCTCGATATAATTTTATTGATTTTGTAAAGTCTGTTTTTATTAGAAAATAGAGATCCTGGTAAAAAAAGATTAAATCCAAGTGTTATCAATGTCATCATCACATACTGAATAGCCCCAATCATATTGCATATGGTAGTTTGGAAAGTCAGTGTGTTATCAATGTCATCATCACATACTGAATAGCCCCAATAATATTGCATATGGTAGTTTGGAAAGTCAGTGTGTTATCAATGTCATCATCACATACTGAATAGCCCCAATAATATTGCATATGGTAGTTTGGAAAGTCAGTGTGTTATCAATGTCATCATCACATACTGAATAGCCCCAATAATATTGCACATGGTAGTTTGGAAAGTCAGTGAAAAAAGTTCTGGTATCCCTCTTATGCACAGAAACATGAGATACTGTAGAAAAGAATCGCTGAATCTGATACCAGTGTTCTCCTTAGCATCCCTTAATTCACCCTAAAACTTAAACGCCCTTAATTCATCGTGAAAGGCCCATTTTTCATCCAAGAGTTGCCGGTTCTCTTTTTGTCCATAAACAGGGATCACTGATACCTAGAAAAAAAGAAGAAAATTGGTAAATTTCTATGATATATAAGTATGAAAGTTTTATATTGTGTATATTGAATATTATTGAAATATTTGAATACACATAAATGTATTTGTGAAGACATATTGACATCTGTCACTGATGACAATAATACTTATAAATACAATCAGCTCCCCTTTTCTTTCTTTATTTGCTGCAAACAAATTCAGATAACTTATATAATAAATGCATGTAACATAATTTATGTTTTTAATAAAATATAATGGCTATCACCAACTTGTGGATCAATATCCAGTTTTATTATTAGTATTTATTTATTTTTAATCCCAAACAAATGATTTCATACACCTGATATCCCACCCTGAAATGTTTATACCTTTTATTTTATTATTAAAAAATCAACTTACACATTACAAATACACCTGTGGATCACTTCTTCAATAAAAAAAAAGTAAAACATTATAATTAACATATAATATAATTAATAAATGGAAATATTTCAGAACCATTTTCATATGAAACAATATATATATATGCTTGATTGCACACACACACACACACACACACGCACACACACGCACACACACACAGCTCCCTGTTATTTAATTAAAAATATAAATACTCCAGCCACCTACATATTTTATGGCATAATACAATATAAAATATATTCAGATTTTTGTTTTACCCACTATAATGGATCTGTCAATACAAACAAAAAGTTACATAAAACGTTGTTTGTCGATTGACTGGGTAGGCCTACTGTTCACAGGGTAACTTTGTTTCCATGTCAGTTTGGTGGGGGCTTTTATTATTATTATTTTTTATTTTATTATCTTTTCAATTTTCATTTCAATAAATACTGACGTGTATTAGTATTACGAATGAATAACATACAACAAACCTTGTATAAAATGACGATCTCTGTTGTGGGATGGGCAAAGTTGATTGTTGTCAGCTTTAACTGTTCAACGTTTCGCTTCCACTGTATTTGATGAAACTAATTTCATAATCCTTACTACAGTGACTTGTGCATCTAACAACAACGTATGAAATTACCATGACAAAATACCATTCATCAAAACTAGTCTACACTGATTTAATTGACGGAAAAACATTCGATTGTTCATTACTACTAATGCCAGTATTGTCAACTGGTTTCTTGCCTACCAGCGCTCACGCGGTACCACGTGATCAAAACATGTGACGTCACCGTGGCTTCTCCTATAACCAAAAAAAGTAAAATAGAGTTAGAATTCAACATTAATATCCAGTTTTTATTAACTGTTTGTACAATCTAATTAAAATTAGCTCCACTATTGCATATGTTTCATGTGAATTACGAATGCCTTAAAACAAGTTTTATTTTATAAAATAAATAATTGTTAATGTAAAAATGAAGACTGATAACCCATCCCGTACGTATTAGTATGGTTCGCTGTACTGCGGCCACTAAAATAGACTCGCCCGATATTTTTAGAATTTGTATGCTCCCAAATAACGAAGTGTGACTGGAATAATATTTCATTAGAAGATAGAATTTGTACCCTGTGCAATGAAAGTGAAATTGGTGATGAGTTTCACTATCTTTTCATTTGCCACTTTTTAGTAATTCTAGGACTCAATTTTTACATCCCTATTACTATACTCGACCAAGTAGGCCTACTTATAAATTCAAAGAATGTTACCTGGACATTGGAGACTACGCAGTATTGTTAGCAATCTGATTAAAATTAGTTCTACTGGTCTAAATAAGGCATTTGTAATTCACATGAAACATATCGTATACCCTCAGAATAATTCGGAATATTTTCAAATTATTTTCAAATCACTGGCATGATTCTGCAAGTAAGGTTTTGATTGGTGGACATGAGCTACAACTGGCTGCTGTTAGATCCACATGTAATAATGGAGCTAATTTTAATTAGATTGCTGTTTGTATTCATTATCATGCGGATGATTCGTCCACTCGCTTGTACATTATCTCACATGTCACAATGAGGTAAATAGGTAATGCAAGCCTCCGCGTCGGAAGACTTTATTACCATGTCATGTTCTCCTTCAATGCCATAAATTCTATCCACTGTACCCTCTCTCGTCACATGTTATCCCCATATGCCTAATAACCTCGAAATAAAATAAAAACTTGTTATCTTCAATTCCAATTTAATTAAATGTTGTTTTAGATGCTACTGGATCCAACTTGGTGAAACAAGCTTAAACTAATTACTTCACAATATCACAATAGAGGACACCTGTACACTTAATTGGTAAAGCAAACAGAAACCAAACAAGCTGAAAGGGAAGGGCTAAAGATTATCTTTACTGGGTATATTGTACTAAAAACATCCTACGACGGCGTAATATAATTTATTTTCACCTTTGTAACTTTATGACACAGCAAAAAAAAACCGGGGTAAAATATATCTAATCGTTTATTTAGCCCCTACATACATGTAGTACACATTATTTAGTCCGTGGACGAAATGTACTGGGGAAATAAAAACCCAGTGGACGAATCGTCCGGAACTAATTTTTTGTAGTGGACGAATCGTCTCGAGTTCCTCAGTTGACGAATTTTCAGTGGACGAATCGTCCAGTGGACGAATCGACTGCATCCCGTTACTATGTAACCTGCCGTTACCTGGTGGTATAACTTACGCAAACCTGTCAACTCACCTGATTTGAAAGTAAACTGTCTGCAGCCTAGTTTTAAAAATAATTTTTCCAGTGACACTCTGAAATGTGCTGAAAGTGCAACAAAGGTCTACAATTATGAGCACAAGGGTTAACCACTCAGTTGACTGTTTTATTCTTTATTGGAATGTGAAATTATAATATTTTTATTTTTTTACCAAATCTCCTTTTTTTCCCCAGTACAAATCTCCTGCTTTTTCTTGAATAACAGTTGACAGGTCTGCTTACAGCAAAAACTTTCCAACACAAAACTTTTAAGTGTTTTATCAAAACATGTATGTTGTTCAACAAAGCATGTACGTATAATAATTTATAAATAAAAAAAAAATATTTTAAGGCATATTACAAAATGGAATCCTTGAAAATCAATGTTAACAGACAACATTGTAGGAAAACAAATATAATAATTCTTTCTTGCAATCGTGAACATTATAAGTTGAGCAAACAGTAAAATTGTTTCATTAAAATATATAAGCTGCATTCTGAGTTTTAATAAATATATAATCAGATATGCAGAAAATATTTGTTAAAACATATAAGGAGCATATATTTATGGCAAGTATCTGTAAAGAGAATTTTGCCATCAGATGCCGTGATAATCATGTGACTTCAATAACTAGATAGCAGTACAGTTGAGAACAGACAAAAATTGTTTTTAAAATTAAGTTTTGTTTCAGTCTTTGAAAATCATAGAAATAAGGTATTAAGAAATGTGCTGTGATTATGAATGGGTGAAGTACAATCTTGCTTGTTTTAACTATATTTTTATGAACATGTCTGTGAATGTTACAGATTATTTGTTACTTTCCTATTGCAAAAGTCATCGACGTCTGAAATCTTCAAATGTACGTACTGTTGTGCACAAACGACGCAACCACTGAAACAGGTCCATCAACAAAACAGGCCAACAAATGATAAGAAACAAGACGGCCAATAAACTCATGTTTATAATATTAGTTAGGTAAAACCATAAGTGAACAAAGGTTTTACTAGATTTGGCTTTTATTTCGAGCTCTGCAAAAATCATTGCTGTAACCAGACCGGCACAAATAAGTTGGAGCTACTAAATATCAGTCAACCAACTCATACAAAATGTTTGAAGAATTTAAAATCCTTGCCTTGCTAGGACTGCAATAACGAGACTGCACTGGTTAGTTTACTGATTTGTGTTTTGCCCATGACAAAATGTTAGAAATCGATATAAGGATCTCCCCATTATAAAACCAGTTTTAATAAGTGGTTGTAATAGCGGAATTTCACTGTACATAATATTTATTAATAAATAAAATGACACACCAAAGTTGTGGATGTCCATTTTAAATTTCGTCACACTTATATATGGACAATAAAGTTAAGATTGGGGCAAGTTGTCCAAACAATGGGGTGAGTTGACCAAACATGGGGGCGATTTGGTAATGATTTGGGGGCAAGTTGACTAAACTGTTTGGGGTGAGTTGACCAACCGCTGGGGCGAGTTAGTAGTGGGTGACTTGGTTTTGGGACGGATTCATCTGTTTTTCTTTTTTTAATTTACTAATTTTATTAACATGTTCTGTTCATTAATGCAGGATGGTGCAGCAAAGATTTGTGTGATAGCATGGTCACACAGTAACCAAAAGTTGGCAGTCTGTACATCAGACAGAGTGGTTCTGTTGTATGACGAAGATGGTGAAAAGAGAGACAAGTTTTCTCTAAAACCAGCCGATCCCAAGGTATGATTATTAGATATATATAAGCCAAGACATGAATCAAACCATAATTATTTTATGAAGATCTAATTAATGGAATTTTTCAACCTATGGTTATCTGGAAAATAAAGACCAATTCATCAAGTACAAGTTTCATGACTGAATAAAATTTTGTCTGTGTTTTTTTTGTTAATTAGTAAAACTGTACAGAGTTACTTTCCTTTAGTTTTATTTTCTATTACAGAATCTTGTCTTATTGCTGTTGACCTTTAATGTAATTTTATTGCTTGTAATGAGGTATTTTAATAATGATTTTGAGTTATTTCATTCTTTTTAGTTTGGGAAGAAAAGCTATACAGTCAAAGGATTAGCATTTTCTCCAGATTCATCAAAACTTGCCGTGGGACAGACAGACAACATAATCTATGTTTATAAAATTGGGGAAGCATGGTATGTTTAATTTATAAACTATACTGTACAGAAATGTTTAAATATTGATATTTGTTATTTCCATCTATTTTAATATTTAAAGTGCTGTTCCAGATGTATGATGTATTGAGCTATATCAATCAACATATTATTTAATATGATTAGAAAATTATTTTTAAAAATTTATAAAAATTATATACCGGTATATTTTCCATTTAAAAATATTCCCCTGAAAAACAGAACCAGCTGAATTCGTTTCGGGAATTTCCATAAGATTTGATTCGTGACGTCACGAAGGGAACTCCTTTCGATAGTCCGCGCCATTGTTCATTGCTTCTTTTGTGTTTATTATGGTTAAACGGCGTGTTGTTGGCGGCTGTAGCAATACAAAAGCCGATAAATTTAGTCTTCACGCATTTCCTAGTAATGTTGCTGTGAATAATCTGTGTGTGAATTTGATTAAAACAACGTGAAAATACTGGACAGGAAGAAAATGCCGGAGATCGTTGACTGCAGGCACTTTAGTTTCGATTCGTCCGAACTGGCTTGTCGGCTTAAGCGAGATATGGGAATACCATGTGTTATGGCTTTTAAAAAAAGATGCCGTACCAACAATTTTTCTGTGACACAAAACAAATGACAACAGCCGATGCCATCCACACCGAAACGACCTTGGGGTGCATATCGTCAATGTCCCAAATTGCGTTATACTTTCAACTCCGGTCAGTTTGTTTTTTCATGCACGGTTCGTGCAATCATCGAGATCCGATTTGTTGTCGTTTGCATCTCGTTCATTTGTGAGATTTTACTTTACAGTTCGAGAACATTAAAACAATAAAGTACAAACAAGTAAGTATCTATAGCCTAGTCCGTCCCATCCTACAAAAATGTAGGGTTTTTTTGTAAAAAAGAAAAAAAAAAGAGCTAGTTTTGTATGCATCTTAGAAAACAATCGGCTCAGAAATAAATGACTTGTAAATTCCATAGTATGAAAAAAGGCATTCCCTGTAAAACAGACTATAAATACATTAAATTAATTTTACTATACCTTCCCACAAAGAAAACCTTTTTTTCATACTATGGAATGTGCTATAAGTTATTTATTTCTGAGCAGACTGTTTTCACAACTGCACACAAAAAATAGTATTGTTTTGTTATTTCCAAAATACTTTTACTTTTTTTTTTTTACGTCAAACTAAACTGAAATTATTCACACAAAAAAAACATTTCATGGATGGATGGGAAGGACTAAAAGTCGTTTTTGTTTATTTCTTAAAATTAAAATAAGTTATTTATTTCTGAGTTTTCACAACTGCACACAAAAAAATAGTATTGTTTTGTTATTTCCAAAACACTTTTACTTTTTTTTTTACGTCAAACTAAACTGAAATTGTTCATAAAAAAAAAAAAAAACCCATCTTCATAGAGGGATGGGATGGGCTAAAAGTCGTTTTTGTTTATTTCTTAAAATTACCGATATCGGGTCCACTTGACTCGTAGAATTCAAGAGTTATTTATCGTCTTCTCTACTACAAGTATTAGAACATACAGTGTAGCAAAATAATTCGCACGAAAAGCTAAAGAACAAAACAAGAATAAAAGTTGTAAATTAGTGGTAAGCTGTCTCCACGACCATTTTCATCGTCATCTGTCAGGCCGCTGGTTCGTCGGAAGATGTTCCAGGTTCAAACTGATAAGGCATTATTTGTTGTGTTGCACAAATATTAGTCCAGTCGTCATGACTACACTATCCATCATCGAAAGAAGAATCGCATGATCAATGAGCTTGGCAGTCGCTGTCGGTCCCACTTTCGCTTGCGCTGAAAGTCATCTCGTGGTAGGTTTCTGTGAAGCGCGTTCCCTTCGTGACGTCATGGCTATTTACAGGCAAATGTTTTTACCGAGAATTTTACTCGGTCGTTTCCGGCAGTGTTCTACGGGAGTGATGTTTTAATACTTTTATGGGGCTTTTTCGTAATTATTGATTTACATATCGGTGTAAAATATTATTGCAATGAATTAAGAAAGCATTTAATTGTGGAATTTTAAATTTTAGTGTATGGCCTGGCACAGCACTTTAAACTAATTTTTTATTCATTTTATATCTTACATAGTTTATAGGAACAACATAGTTAATATGTACAAACAAGACCTCATTTATACATTCATTACAATTTAGTGTACTGAAAATATAATTTAAACTTCTACTTATTAAATTTCATGTTTGATTTACTTTTAGTCTACAATATAAGAGGTCCATATTTTAATAATTCACATGTATATTATTATTAGAAAATGTCATCATGTTAGTCAAAAATCAAGAATTTAGCACCTTAAAGATTTAATAGTATCTTTTCATCTGCATATGTTATTTACTCTTACGGTTAAAATGTACACTTGTATTCCACTGCATTTACTTTCAACATGTTCAGTATTTTTTTTAAGTATTTACATTACAACCTGTATAGCATTTTGTATTTCATAGTTGTGAGTGTGTGGTTACTACTTTGCAAATTTCAACAATTAGCACTACATATAATAATTACTTTTATGTCACATATTTTTGTATTCAGGGGAGACAAGAAGGTGATTTGTAACAAGTTTGTTCAGCAGAGTGCTGTCACGTGCTTGATTTGGCCACCGGAACAGCCTATTGTATTTGGCCTTGCTGACGGAAAGGTAAATTATATTTGGATTTGTGAATTGAATTGAGCTTTATTGATAGAATTAAAAAAAATTATTATATATAAAATGGAAAACACATTTTTGGGATTAGATATTAAAATTTGAAAGCGAAAAGAAATATAATTTTAAATATCTTTGATTCATTTTATTAAACAAATTCCTGCACTATGAATAAAATTTTATATGGATAATACATGTACTAAGATTTTTATTAAGAGTAATTTAAAATGTTTATGAAGACATAGTTTATTAATCTGATATTGTATTCCAGGTTCGCTCAGCCAATACCAGGACAAACAAGTCATCTACAGTATATGGGACCGATTCGTATGTTGTGTCTCTGGCAGCAAAGTAAGTGTTGCTAAAATCTGCTTAAAGTGGATGAGATCACAATAAATTTCCAAGTTTTTGTTACTGTGTACAAATTGTAATGAAATATTTCATCACAAATTCTATCTTTCAGATGATTCACAGAAATATTATTTATTGTAAAAACTGTTTTCGAAATGTACACATTAACGTTCGTCAAATATCAAATGCTTGGCACATTAAAGATTTAGTATCTTTTCATCTGCAAATGTTAGCTACTCTTACGGTTAAACTGTACACATGTATGCCATTGTGTATTTTTTTAAACATTTGCAAGACTTTATTCAGCAGTTACATTACCACCAGTATAGTATTTTGTATTTCGTAGTTTGGGTGTGTCACTATATACTTTCATTTTGACAATTTTGTATTTTGTAGCCCATCAGGCAAGGGATTCTTATCAGGACACGCTGATGGTTCCATTGTGAGGTTTTTCTTTGATGATGAAGGCTCTGGTGATAGACAGGTATGTTCAGGTTGACAGTATGCATTTGTTATTGGTCAAATAACATTTTAATATGAATTTCATTGAGGGATTATTATTATAAATTCTATTTCATATAAAAATTTTTTTTGCTTTATTCAGGTCAATAAAAATGTCATAAAATAATTTAATTAATTATTTTTGACTCTTGATATTAAAAGGGTTGTTTTAGAATTATTAACAGAATCATGTTTTGTTGAATTCTCACTATTTTCAAAATCTCATTTTCATGCTCCATTTTTTTGTCTCAAAGTTGGTAAGAAAACTGTTCTATCACTGCATATTTTTTGTTCTTCTCTAGGGTAAGCTCTGTACCCATCCCTGCCCTCCGTATGCCTTGGTGTACTCTCAGAATGCTATTGTTGCTGCTGGATGTGATAAGAGAATTATTGCATATGGTCGTGATGGCCGCAGCTTCCAGCACTTTGACTACAGCCGTGAGGATGACGAGCATGAATTCACCACAGCAATCTGTGCCCCTGGTGGTCAGTCGGTCGTATTTGGTAGTTTTGACAGGTATGAATATTCATATATCAATTAACATTAAGAAGGAATACTGTATAAAGCATAGGGGGAAAAAAGCTCTGTAAAATTATCTGTTATTTTATTTTATTGTTTGATTTATTTGTGACTTTATTTTGATTTTTGAAACTCTTGTGCTCTATAATGTTATGTCATCATTTTAATTTATTTTTTGTATGGAAATGTTTATTCTGTTATTGATATATTTTGGGGAAAAATACAATTAATCATTATAATGTACATGTGCTTTTTATACGCCTGTCTATGATGAGTCGTATTATGGTATGCCGTTGTCCATCCGTCCGTCTGTTAACTTTTTCTTGTCCGAACCATATCTTGCATACAGGACCATCAAACCTCACATATAGGAACAACTTGGGATGGTTGTGTGGCACATACAATTATTAGGTCACTGTGATACAAATAAATCAAATAATTTGTCTGTATTCTAAACATCATAGGAAAATCTTGTTTAGCCTTTGAAGAAAATGCTAAACAATAAAATTTTCCTTTCTCATAAAGAACAATAACTTCATTAATCAGAGAGCATTTTCTGCAATGGATACAGTATCATCAGTACATGTAGTTGGTCCAAAAATTTCACATAATTAGAATTGAATCTTACCCGTAACATATTCATTAATATCTATGGTTTTCAATCAAACTCCTGATGGTCGTATCATGTACCTCACTGGTACTCTTGTTATGAATATGATCTAATGGCAACCGAGTTGAATGACTATATTGCTTACAAAACACATTTTTATACTAAAAGTTCATATTTTATTTTGAATTATTTATTTGGTTCCTAACAATAACGCTCAATAAGATAAAGTACAATATAAAATGATGTTCCCTCACAACATTATTTTTATGTTCATCGAGAAATTAACAAACTTGCATTGCTATGGCTGGACCAACGAGATGACATTTTATTGTAATGAATGTAATAGAAATTAAATTATATTAAAATAACACAAGAAGAGATGCGATTGTCATCAAAACATTGTAATTATGTTGATAATCGCAGAAAAATCCTCGAAAATGTTGTGTTAGCAATGCCTTTAAAGTCATGGAATTTACTTGATAATGTATGGTAAATAATAAAATCACTATTCATGTTGTGTATTTGTTTTGAAGACTGCGTGTGTTCAACTGGAGTCCGAGAAGACAGATGTGGGATGAACCTCAGCTGAAGGAAATTCCCAATCTGTACACGATCACTGCTCTATCGTGGAAGAAGGACGGATCAAAAGTTACTGCAGTATGTAATCGATTGTTTGTTACAACATTTACATAAGAAAAATTGTAATGAGGTTGTACTTGAGGCATCAGATTGGAAAAAGTTTGCTTATTTGATGTCAATGTTACTGGTTTTTAATGGTAATTAAATGGATTACATAATGAGCCTAAATGTTTTATCAATTGGGATTTGCTTGGATTCTTCATGTTTTATTTACTAATACATGGTATATCTAAGTAATAATTATAATGTTAGGATCATTAACTTAAAGGATCATCATGTTGCAAAAATACAGAGAAATTTGTATCCAAAGGACTCATTTTCTAGACATAATTCTTTGTATGTTTCAACTGCATGTATTAGTACTTTGTTTAATTTAGTTATTGGAAGCTTGGAATACAGCCAGTGCCTCTTTTGTTGCTCCTTCCATTTTACAGGCATTCTTCTCAGTACATGCTTGTATTTTTATTTTAGGGCACACTCTGTGGTGGTGTTGAACTGTTTGACTGCTGTTTGAAAAGAACCTTGTACAAGAACAAGTTTGAAATCACACACGTTGGTCTCAGTCAGGTAAGTTTGTAGTTCTTATTGGTTTTTGTGTAATGTCAGGGCAGGGTTGGTAGTGGTTGGCAGGTGGCATTTGTGAAATTTTCTAGATGTTGACTTTTGTGTTATTTTAAAAACTAAATAATGTTTTTTAAGTAATGATAGACAATGTTTGTGGCTCTAGATTCCATAAAATCATGTTTTAGCTATCCCAGACTTCAAACCTTTTTCTTGAATGCTGATGAAAGTCACTTTTTTACATTTTAAAACCTGCTGATTTTTTCCAGAATTCTAAATATTAGTACCACCCAAAAACTTGATGAAAAACTTATAATAATGCCCTACATTTCAAGACCTCATAAACGTTTCTTGATTTTTCATCTCCCACTTTGTTCAGTGATGTTTTGATCATATAAAATTCAAGTTTATATTATTATAATTATATTCTTGCAAAAATCTCATATAGTAAATTCTCAGTGTAAAATCATATGTATGTGTAGATACAAACTACATTTAATTCAGACGATCAGGCCTAGCGCTTATGAAAATGTAGTCTGAACTCAAGACTTCATGGCAACACCATACAAATTGCATGCTTATGACTTCATTTGAGATTGAGTCTAGATGTTAAAAATAAACATTTTATAAGTGTGTATATCCACTGTGTTCATTTTAGGTGATTGTCAAGAATTTGTCAAATGGCTCACGTGTGGTGCTCAAGTCTCACTATGGATATGAAATTGACGAAGTGAGAATCATGGGTAAAGACCGCTACATGATTGCACATACATCTGATACCATCCTGGTTGGAGATCTTCAGTCGAACAAGCTCAGTGAGGTAAAAACATTTTACATCATGTTCAGTGAATGGATAACGGTTACACTTACTTAGTTAACATTTCTTGTTGGACATCATAGTATTTCTATATCCAATGGTAGAGTGTTTTGCTGCATTGTAAATGTTTGTGCATTACTCTATTATTGTAATAAAATATTACGGGTTAATAAAATAACTGCATTGAGAGATGTAATTGGCTTGGCTTTTGAAATTATATTTATACTTTCACACTAAAATCCATTGTATTTCTGTCTGAATAAACCAACAGTCCACTAGACCCATGTCATTTTACTTTGCAGATACCATGGCAGTCCTCGGGAGGCAATGAGAAATACTACTTTGACAATGAAAGTGTAAGTTTTACTCTACATTTTCACATTCTTCCACCCTACTGCTTCATAAACATGTGGAAATATTCCTAATATTTGTTATTTAAAAAAGTATGCTTAGTTATTGAATATTGTCAGTCTTGTTGTCATTCTTTTAATATTTCTTATAATTAAAGAGTTTATAAGCAGGATGCTTTCACAGCTTCATAATGGCTAACAACCTATTTTTAGTGGACTAATTGTAGGTAGAACCCATTACATGTTAAATTGAAGAATGGCACATGAGAAGAAAGTAACTGGGATAATCCATTCTAATTGCTTAAATATTATGAACATACTGAAGATTAACGTTTTAAATATCTTACTAGTCCCCTACTGGTCCAACCAATCTCTGTCCGTCTGTCTGTCTGTCAGTGTGTCCAACATACAGTTTTCGGGACTCTTTTTCGCAATGCCTCAAGATACTGAGCTGAAATATTGTGTGTTATTTTAGCATATATTGTTACAGAACAATTTTGACGTTCGTGCTGATTTACCCATTTTTTGACAGAGTTATGTCCCTTGAACTTAGGAGATACAAACATTTGTTAGGCCATGTAGGGGACATGTATTACTTTAGGAGCTTTTTTTAAAATGATAAATGTTGTTTTTAATTGTAGGTTTGTATGATTTTCAATGCTGGGGAGCTTGCTTTGATAGAGTATGGAGCAAATGAAGTTCTGGGAGTTGTGCGGACAGAATTTATGAACCCACATCTTATCAGGTGTGCTTTAAAAACATATTTGCTGATGAACACTTTTAAGTGGTGGTAAACATCTGACTGATTTGTTTTTTAATTCTAAAGCATCATATAGTTAATGTTTTTGTGAGTTTTTAATTGTGTATATATACTACTCAAAAGAATTTAAGGGTCAGACGATATTTTCGACATTATTTTCTGAATGTCAATTATATTAGCTAGACCATAATGTCACGCATGGTATTATTCCATTTTGACGAAAGTGGGTCTAAGCAACCCATAAATGAATTAAAATCCACTGTCATTGACACTGTCGACTAGTTCTAATGGCGAAAACATGCTTACATTTGCACGCAAATTAGGGCGAAAGCGAAAGGTCTGCTAAGTGCCCATAACTTGCTTTTTCACAAAGCGCTTCATTTGCACCCTTTGCATGTGTATTCCATGTTCCCAATGCTGAATTTCCGTATAAATGGAGCTTGCGTTCGTGTACGGTGCACACTCCAAATTCGACAATGGTACGACGTCAACTGACTATCGAAGATCGAGGAAGGGCTATTGCTTGGCTTCAGGATGGCAATACGCAAAGAAATGTTGCTCTGAGACTTGGTGTCAGTCAGAGTGTCGTTGGCCGACTGTGACAACGGTACCAAGCAACGAATTCTGTTCGAAATCGTCCATGTTCGGGAAGACCCCGAAGCACTACAAATAGAGAGGACCGCTACATCACCAATATGGCTCTACGTCAACACACAACCACTGCACGCCGATTACGTGACAATCTGTGGACTGCGACTGGAACTCGAGTGTCTGATCAAACCATACGCAATCGTCTGAGAGCCAATAATCTACTCTGCCGTCGCCAGGCTGTTCGACCACCACTCCTACCACGTCACAGAATGGCCAGACGTCACTGTTGCACACTTCATCTGCGGTGGCAACGTGTTCAGTGGGGTCAAGTGATGTTCACTGATGAGTCCAGGTTTAGTCTCCAGTTCAACGACGGTCAGGTTCGTGTCTACAGACGTCCTGGGGAGCGCTTCGCTGACGTTAACGTTAGACAACGTCACCGGTTCGGTGGTGGCAGTGTCATGGTGTGGGGCGGTATCTCTATCCACCACAGGACCCCCCTCTATGTGGTGGATGGCAATCTGAATGGAATCCGCTATCTGAATGAGATTATCTGGCTGTTGGTTCTCCCAGGCCTTCAGCAGATTGGCGGCGAGGCAGTTCTGCAGGATGACAATGCCAGACCCCACCGCGCCAGGGTGGTAACGGACTTTCTCAGACAACTAGGTATCGCCAGGATGGATTGGCCAGCATATTCGCCTGACTTGGCTCCAATAGAGCACGCCTGGGACGAATTAGGCAGGAGAATTCGGGATAACCATGCCCCTCCGGCCAACCTTCATGATCTGGGTCAACTTCTTATGACCGAGTGGCAGGCCATTCCCCAAGAGTTCTTCAGACGTCTGATCAACAGCATGAGGCAACGATGTGTCGAGTGTATTCGCGCCAGGGGTGGATTCACACACTATTAAACGAATGTTCTAATGTGTAAAATCCATGTTTGACAACCTTCAACTTTGACAGCATGTCATGTGACTTTCTTGTATACAGTGACATTTATTTGTGTTTTTTTGTAAATATGGAACAATAAATTAAATTTTTGGTGTAGTTTACATCATCAATCTAATACACTCTGAAACTTATTTGGTTATAAATTTTTGACCCTTAAAGTAGTATATATACACCCACACCATTTTCAGATTATGCTAAATTTGAATGTAGTAAAAACAAACGAAGCGACTGGGAATGTGAACTATTTTTTATGTTAAGTCTAGTTGGGTTCTCATAGCTTTTTGTGATGTGTTTTGGTTGTCTATTGTGGCAGCTGATGCAAAGTTTTCATTGTGAAATTCAATTTAGAGATATTTTCAATTCTAATACTGATATAAAATATAATTTTTAAAAAGTTAATTTTACCAGTTCTGCTTATTTCATTTTGTTTTTTATTTTCACAGTGTTCGGCTGAATGAGAGGAAACAGAGAAACGTTGGCGAGAACAAAAAGTTGGCCTACCTTGTGGATTTGAAAACCATTGCAGTTTGTAAGTTTTGGTGTAATTTCATAATTAGTTTTATTAATTCTTATACTGTAAAAAGTATGTAATCATGGATTTTTAATGTTGGACAATAGAAATATTTGTTCAGTGGTTCATTGTACTTTAGCTAGGCTTAGTACTTGGTTGGAAAAACTGCCAAACAATTACTTTTAACATTCAAGTAGCATTCTTTGTTAGCTATTCCATTTGCATTATTTATTATTTTTCTGATAATTAATCATTTTTATTTATCTAATCAAATTATATGTTTTGCTTAGAAAATAGTTCATTTGTTTAGGAATTGTTTATCGGAGTTTGCTTTTAGTCACCCATTTTTATTTACAGTTGATCTTGTGACTGGCATTAATCTTGGACAGATAAATCATGACTCAAAAATTGACTGGTTGGAGGTTGGTTTTGTTTTGTCCTCATTAATGTTTTCTTTTTGAAACAAATACCTTTTCAATAAAAACCATTGTTGAGGTATAAATTGTCACAAATTTCATAGTTATTTCACTTATTAGTTTGTTGAATAACAACAAAATAAGTAAATATTCAGTACAAATGTATAATTGGTGTAAACCTTTTTTCTACACATTAAACTATTATATGTGATGTAGGTTGAAGGGCTTGTATCATAATCTTGTTGCATCAGTGTCTAACATTAGTTTATAATTTTAATAATTTAAAAATCCATTAACACTGTTGACATAATTTAAGAAATCATACTGTCATTTGTCAAGATTTAGTTTACCTTCATTTATTATGTAAAAATAGTTATTGAATCTAATCATACTGCAATATCGGTAAACATTGTTCCTTATTTTATTTCAGCTAAATGAAACTGGACATAAACTGCTTTTCAGAGACAAGAAGTTGAAGGTAAAATGTTTTTTTCATTCTAAAGTATTTTAAGTGTGTTCACAGCATGCATTGATTGTAAATTTATAATAGCATCCACAACAAAAAACATCCATTTTAAATAATAATGTAAAAAATAATCCTTTTCAGTGTTATCTCTGCCACATGACATACTGTTACAGTGCTCTTTTAAATATATATTTGTCTAATTTTTTCTCATTTGATTTTCAGCTTCATCTATATGATGTTGAGAGCCAACAGAAGAACAGCATCTTAAACTACTGTTCCTATGTGCAGGTATACTATATTAATTCATGTTGTTTTCAATTAAGATTAGGTTTTATAATATGCCTTATACTAAGATGATGGACTACTATATACCAGTGTATAAGTATTAGTAATTGGTTTAATTATGCTGTACATGTGAGTCTTTTGGAAAATTATTAACCTAATTATAAATATAATATATCCAAAATAGTTTTAACAAACAACTACAGAGTTCTTGCTTTGAAAGCAGGTGAAATGTACACTAAAATGCAGAAAATCAGCAATTAGTTGCAGAAATCAGGTCGATAAAATTAAAACCTTTCTGTGTTGGTTTTGAATTTTCAGTGGGTTCCAGGCAGTGATGTGGTCGTGGCTCAGAACAGAGGCAGTCTGTGTGTGTGGTACAACATTGATTCACCGGAGAGAGTCACCATGTTCCCCATAAAGGTAAGAACCTTTATCCTTAAATCCAAGACCAGTTAATAAGTGTAATGTTGATTATTCAATGTAATTTTGCATTAGTACACTAGGTATAATTTTAACCTGAAATTGACTTCATTACACAGGTTAGATTAGATTCAATAAATATATTATTATATAAATGTTATAAAATCTTTGACATTTCAGTCAAAGATTGTACTGTTATAAAGTGTGTTTTTTCTGTTTAAAAGGAAGGGCAAGTTTTAACTAGCAGCTACCATTTTGTGCTCTTAAAACACAAGTCAGAACTGGAAAGTGATAACCAAATCATTTCACTGTCACGGTTAAGTGTGTGTTTCTGTAATTTTGACAAAGTTATCCTGTTTTTTTCCCTCTGATAGGGTGACATTGTAGATCTGGAGCGTGTTGATGGCAAGACGGAAGTGATAGTCAGTGAAGGTGTGGCAACCATATCATATGCACTGGATGAAGGGCTCATTGAGTTTGGCACAGCTATCGATGATGGTGACTATGCAAGGTGCGTGATATACTTGATAATCATTATCAGTAAGACACTTTAATGCTTAATCATGTGAGTAAAAATACTTTTAAATTGGAACAAATCCTTGATTTCTTTATTTGTTCTTATCAATATCATTTTAGTTTTACCGTAACGGTAGATTTCAGAATTCATTTCATTTTGTGGACCTGTTCTGAACGAAACAGTTTGATGTCTTAAAACGCATAACTTTCTCACTCCAGCCAGTGCACTACAATTGGCACATCAAAGGCTGTGGTGTGTGCTATCCTGTCTGGGATGGTGCATATAAATGCTCTAGTGGTGTTGTTAAACAATTTGTTTTTTAAAAATGCATAAAGTAAATATTTAAAAAACAAGCCTGTTATTTGTATTGTAGAGCGGTTTCCTTTCTGGAGACCTTGGAAATGTCATCTGAAACCGAGGCAATGTGGAAGACACTGAGTCATTTGGCTCTTGAAGAAAGACAGTTACATATTGCTGAGAGGTTCGTGCTTTAATGAAGTTTTTTTAAACACACTTTTACCAAAAAATTAATGGTAATGTTTTTATATTTGCTAACTCATACTCAGTGGAACATAGGTCAAGACTTACTGGTTGATGATAATTGTTTTTTTAATTAAACATCGATCTAAAGGTATCCAAAGTATTGTGTGTTGGAAATTGATACTGGAAAGTACATTTGTTTCTCTCTAACTGTTAAAAAAATACAGCCATCCTATTTTTTTCTTCTGTGTTTTGTTTTACTTTGAATTATTATAATAATTGTTATTTATGTATCTATATTTCATAAAAAGTTTGAAGATATATTTCTGAAGTATTTCAATACTTTCAAAAAAGTTACTACATTTTCATTTGAATGTGTTTGTTGTTACTAATGATTTTGACTACATTACTACAATAATTGTAAGTATTACCTTACATTTGTTTATTCAGATGTTACTCTGCACTTGGAGATATTGCTAAAGCCAGATTTCTGAGAGAAACTCTGAGGTTCGCTGAAGAAGCTGCAAAGCAGATGGTAAGTTTTCAATCTATTTAGTCTGCAGCCACTGAGTCTAGTGATTGGAGTTAGTACTGAAATAGAAGCGCAGTACCTACCAGTCTTGAATTGGATGTCATAATCACCATACTATTTAATCTGTAAAGATGACTTATTCTATATGTTTATTACTTGCTCAATAATTCATTAGGGACTCCTTTTTTTCCATTTTTTTTCACCTTTCTCATATTTTAATTAACAATACAGTGATTACAAATTTAAAGTCACTCTTTAATTGATGAAAATGGGCATCAGATACTGGTGCAAAATGGGATTCATTATTTGTTGAAGATTTGATGTTGATTTGAGATTCATTTCATATTTTATTGAGGTGTTAATTGAATTTCTTGATTTGTCGTAGGGTGGAGATGGCTACAACCACTACCGGGTTAGAGCCAGACTGGCCATCATGGAGAAAAAGTTCAAAGAAGCTGAGAGTATTTACCTTGAACAGGTACTTATCATCACTGACAATCATCACACATTGTTCATTA
This sequence comes from Gigantopelta aegis, assembly GCF_016097555.1. NCBI lineage: Eukaryota > Metazoa > Mollusca > Gastropoda > Neomphalida > Peltospiridae > Gigantopelta > Gigantopelta aegis. The sequence continues at coordinate 21,059,533 of NC_054704.1, forward strand.
TTCTAATGGCCGCTAGCGTAGACACATTTCAAAGGGAACTCATAATGTGTGCACAAGACAGATGAGCTTGAACCTTCAGTAGATATAAATATGTGACAAAAAGGCTGATCGATTGATCTAAGAGATAGTTGATATGGAATAGATTTGCTTATTAAGTTTTGCAAAGAGTGTCGGTAGAGAATGCAGAATGGTTGAGAATTTTGTGCAAATTGTTTGGTTTCATGTGTAAGAATTTATTTTCAGAATCATGTGGATGAAGCCATGGAGATGTATCAAGAGATGCACATGTGGGATGAAGCTATTGAAGTAGCTGAAGCAAAGGTGACCATTTGATTTACAATAAATTATGTTATTTTTTATTGTACATAAAATTATTAAAAAGTTGCATAATCTTTCTTATGATTTAGTGTATTATAATTTCATGTAAGGGAAACTTAATTGCCAAATTTTTTATATTTGACTCATATAAAACATTTTATTGTAATATTTAAAAGCAGTATTAAGTATCCCTCTATAATATTAACTTTGGACATTTCTTTCACAGAGTCACCCAGAACTAGACACTTTGCGTCGTAACTATTACCAGTGGCTGATGGAGACTGGGCAAGAAGAAACAGCAGGAGAGGTTGGTATATCTGTTATCAAATTAATGTTTTGGGTTTATATATTATTATTCCATCCTCTGTCCTGCTTTTTAAAAACAATTTAAGCATAAACCAACAACCATAATTGGAATGGCCTTAGAAATGCAAATTTCCTTCAAACCAGATAATTTTTATGGCATCAGATTTTGTTCTCCACTCATCATTTTTACTTTGAACACACTACAATTTTTCAGGTATGTTTATATTAAGTTAACTTTTCCTTAAAAAGATAATCAAGCACTGCAGAATCAGTAATTGAAAATTAGGTTGTGCATAAATTAAATTCCTCAATATTTTTCCATAACAGCAGATTTGAGTGTTATCCAAAAACTAAGGATCCCCATACTTTTCAAAACATTTCTGAGATTTTGGATTTTTGTCCATTGTCATTTTTACCTCTGTAGGTTAATTTATGTTTTAATAGAACATTAATCCTTTTTTTGCAATATGTAATATAATGAATCTGTATTGCCTTCATCATTGCAATCTGTGTATTATTGTTCAGGTGAAGGAAAGAGAGGAAGACTATCTGTCTGCGATCAACCTCTACATGAAGGCTGGACTTCCTGCCAGAGCAGCTAGACTGGCAACAAGCAGAGAGGTTTGTTATATACTAGTGGAAGGAAATAAGGAAACACATAAATAGTCAAAGCAAATATTGACATGCATTGCATGTTCCATGTACCCCGGGCTTGGGTGATACCAAGATAGCTCAACTGACAGCAAGCGTGAAGCATGGCCCTGTCAAGTACAGTGAGACCTCGATAATCCGGACAGTATGGTTTTTCCTAAAAGTGTCCAGTTTAACGAATTTCCTTAGTACTGAATCATACCTGAAGACTTATTTCCCTTGAATGGCAAACCAATAAAAGAAATAAGCAACAAATACAGATAAACAGTATAAACATTGGAAAAATAATTCTAAATGAATATTTTAAGAAAACAATTTAGTTTTAAAGTCATTTCTTAACTAGATTTTGAATTTTAAAATTTATTTGTACCAACATATTTCTTTCAATTAGAACAAATTACGTCCGGTCAAGTGAAGCATATTGTCTTTATTTTTTAGAAATTGTTTTGGATAATGGTCATCCAGTTCCAGAAGCTGAATATCCGGATTAACGATTAACGGATTAATTTATATAGTGGAGAGTTTGTTTTGTATGTCAGGTGTCTGTAAGGTGGGGTTTTCGGACTACTGGAGTCTGGATTATCAAGGTGTCACTGTAGTCCCATACCGAAATGGAAATACTGCGGCTTCACCATTCATCTCATCATCATCCATGCTTGTAATGTCAAAAAAAAAAAAAGTCTTTGTCTCTGTGTTCTTATGAACATTAATATGAGGATATTTCATGTTTAATAAGTTTTTTAGAGTATGTGAATATCTACATTCAGAAAGTTATTTGTACAATCTAATTGATTGTTGTATAATACTATTTATAGAGTCTGTTTTGTATCATTTACATTGTATGCTTGTATTATACATGTAGTTAACAAATGATATTTCCTGTCTTTCCATTAGGAATTGATGTCAAACTCTGATCTCATCAGTCGAATTGCTTCTTCTCTTATCAAGGGAGAACTCTATGAATATGTAAGTGTCTTATTGGAAGTACAGTAAAACACGGTTTAACTGCCATTTGTGAAACGAGTCGAAAGTGGCCACTTAATACAGGTTTCTACTCATTACAAGTTGCCTCTCATTACAATTACTGCTTGACAAACGACATTCCTTTTAAATAATAATATAACTGGGTTTTAAATTTAACCATTATAATTACTTTGTTGATCTTTGTTCGTGTAATTGCATCTACTAGAGATGTATTGTCATGGTAGATCAGCTACAAATGCCAAGTGTAACTTGCATGCAGTTCATGCATAATTCTATAACTGGTTCATAGTGGAGATACTTCGTTGAATTGATATTAATATACCTCTGGATGTCTGAATGTCACTAATGTCTGGTAACAGTTCATGATAATCCATTTATTAAAATAAAAAATCAGTGTTAAGTTTTTAAGAAGGTTATTTCAGTAATTATTTTCTGCATTCATTATATTTATTAACAACTCTTATTCTTAAATGCATATCCCTAAATGTACTTTATTCAACCATCTTCATAACCACCATACTCCATTTATTGATGATATTTTGTAAAAATAATTGAATTATGGCAATGGTCCATAATTCAAAAACTAAAATTGCTGAGAGGGTTAACATGGATTTCATTCCATCATGGTTCAGTTGAGGTGATGTAATAGCTAAATTTGGTTTTCAACAATTAATGTAATTTTTAGTTATTATCCATTTTTAGAGAAATAAGGTCCTTATATCCGTGACAGTATGCCTTTAACTACACATTGTTTTTTTAATAAAATATTTCAGGCTGGAGACATGTATGAAAAGATCAAGGATTATGACCGAGCGATGGAATGTTTCAAGAAGGGCAAAGCTTACAGAAGAGGTATATAATGTTGTGGAACTCTGGATTCTAGTTTTACAATCTGATTAAAATTAGCTCTACTGGTCTACCAGTAGATCTAACGGCATTGCGTGGACTCCCATGTCCAGGTGACATTTCATCTATAAATAATAATTTAAATATCGACCAATTACACTTCGCCTTTTATAGCGTTATTTGGGAGCATACAGATTCTAAAAATATCAGGCGAGACTATATATGCAATAGGCAGACTTGTAGGTGTATTTCAACATTAAAAAACAGGGGGAAAAGTGCAGTAATAAACTCTGGATTGTATACTAGTAACAGATTTTATGGCTATACCATCACTGGGTTTTTTTTTTTTTTTTCGTTTTGAAACAAATTTTATATAAAATTTTATATTGAAATTAGTTTCCGGCATACCTCGTAATCCACCCGAATCATTTAGTATACCCTCAGCATAATCCCAAATGTTTTCAAATTCTTTTCAAATCACTCATGATTTTGCAAGTAAGGTTTTGATTGGTCGAATGAAAGGTCAACTGGACATGAGCTCCAACGGGGTGCTGTTAGATCCACAGGTAATAGTGATTGACCAGTGGAGCTAATTTTAATTAGATTGCTAGTTTTACCTCAAAATGTAATGTATTAATTTGTTAGCACTTGAAGCTTTTCTTGGGTCTTTGTTTTAAGCAATGTTCGTGTTTGAATGGTTTCCTAAAAGGTTTTTGTGACTAATAATCATAATTACTGTGAGCTGACTATGCAGACCTCATTTAGTAACTAATAATATTATTAAATTAGTTTTGTTTCAATTTTTTTTTTTATAAAATTAGCAAATCATGTCGGTTAAGAATATAATAAATATTTGAAATATTTATAAATTAGAAATACTACTACTAGTAGGAATTTATATGTAAATTTGTAAAAGTATATTTGACAAAGCAGATGTATGGAGAACAACTAGTTAATGATGTAGAATATCGGCTTTATCCTGTGAAGGTAAGAAAGTGAAATTCTGCGAGGCTCTGCCCATAAAAATTATGGAAAAAAGCTATTATTTCTGTTATTTCGGCTCAATTGTATGATGACCTAGAGGTCAAATGAGCGATTTTGTAATGTAGCTATATGTGTGATGTCACATGATTGACGTCAAAAGTCATATCCCACTACTATATGTATATGACTTTACTTTATCCATCATTGTAATCTGTCAATAGAAACAGTGGTAGCAGAATAAATTTAACTATTTTGCAGCGGTTGAGCTGGCTAGATACGCCTTCCCGACTGAGGTGGTCAAGTTGGAAGAAGAATGGGGAGACTACCTGGTGTCTCAGAAACAGCTCGATGCTGCCATCAACCACTTCATAGAAGCTGGGTACAGTTTTAATTAGTCTTTCTATAGTTGTTATAATGAGACAATTTTAAAATCAGCCTTGATGGACTAGGCATTAAACCATCGGTGCTTAGTTCACACTCCAGTGCTGGCTCCCACACACTCCATTGACTTCTAATCACTAGCATCTATCGTACTGGATAGACAGTCCAAATAAATAGCCCAGGACAGCATACATTAAGTTTTAAGAGATTATAAGCATTAAAATAAAATAATTTAAAGATATAAAAACTTTTCTCATGTGTTCTTCCAAACTATATTAATTTAAAAAGTTCATTAAGTTGTCTCTTTCTTTAACATGTAAAAATGGTCCTGTGTTTATAAAAGCTGCAATTTTTTAGCATAACAGGTCTTTAGTGGGTTCTGTTGTATTTTCTTTAGAGCTACAATGAAATCAGTTGAAGCTGCCATCAACTCGCGTCAGTGGTCAAAGGCTGTCCAGATCTTGGAGCTGCAAGATTCCGCCATGTCATCACGATACTACAAGAAGATTGCTGACCATTATGCATCTGTTGGAGAGTATGAGGTAACTGTTCGGCTCTTATTGCAATTGTAATTTTAGAAACTTCAAAGAAGAATACTTATTTACTCTCCAATTTAGTACTAGAGAAAGAAGTAAGTCTTATCTTCTTGCAAGTTGCAAAAGATGTTGAATTTTTAAAATTTACATCAGTGTGGTGTCTCATAAGGATTTTTCACACAGTGGTTCTGTTCAGTTCAGCACTGTTGATGCTGATTGTGCTGCCAAACACTGCTTATTTTATTAAGTCAGTATACTTAGACTGAAATGCATATACATTATGTTCTTTTTATCTACATGCTAATTTTTGAAATCAGAATTTGAATCTGCTACAAAGGAAAGGTCACCTGTTTATAAAAAAGCACAAATTATGCATGCATTTTATATTGTATATAAAGACCATTGAACAATATTGGCATCCTTCTATAAATTCCATGGGTAGCCTTTATACCAAGGTTTGACTGTAGTGTTGTTACTATTGCAGACTGCTGAAAGGTTTTATGTTGAGGCTGGCTGTACCAGGGAAGCTGTCGACATGTACAATCAGGCCGGAAAATGGGAACAAGCTCATAAGGTAATCAGTCAATCCTGTAGTTTACAACAACAATAACAAAATTAAAAAAAAAAATCATTTCATAGGAAATTTCATTAATTATTTTCCATAAAATCTGATAGCATTGTGTATGTATTATATAAAAAAATAAAAAAATAAAAAAAAATATATACAGTAGAATTTCATTGGCTCGAACGCCCAACGGTCGAACCTACCGGTATTCTCGAACCAAGAACAATGTCCCGATTTTTTCTCTCTATTAAACCCTTTTATTTTGGTGCTGATTGGTCGAATACCCCTGGGGTCGAACAGAAGCTTTCTCTCGAACCAGTTTATTGATCCGAACTGTAAAATTAAACATATTTAGCTCGAACAGCTAAGTCTATGCAAGGAAATATATATAAAACAATAATTTAAGAATGTATCCTAATGGTAGAAAAATAGCCATGATTGTGGATAATTGTCCCGCCAACCCTAAACTGAAAGGTCTGAAAGTTATTGAGCTGATCTCTTTGCCACCTAACACAGCCCATGGACCAAGGCGTGATAAAAACCTGAAAAGCCACGACAAACGACAGAAACACAGACGTGCTAATTACTGGATGCAGTGTATTTGATGCAGGTGACACAAAAAACAATAGCCAATTGTTTACGTCACGCTAAGTTTTGTCCCAGCTCTAACGACGACACAACTATGAATGAAGATGAAGACGACGACAATTATGTTCCAGTTTTATATATCCTCTATTATATAGTTTTGTCAATCGTATTTGTTTCTTTAACGCTGATAAATAATTGTTACAAATATATATCTCATCCAACATTTGACGGCAACTTTATTACTCATGAGTCAATCGGATCATCTTGCCCAAGCTGGTTTTATGGAAATGTCCGATTGATTTTTGTGGTACAGAAACACCCGACAACGGCCGAATGCATGGTTCGAACTACCCGATGGGTCGAACAAACTTTGATGCACCGACAGTGTTCGAGCCAATGAGATTCTACTGTATATATATATCTCGAGTGGTTAGTGTCAGAACCACTTATCTCCTTTCCACTTCAATCTGAGAAAACTGCACTGAAAACTTTGGAATGCACTTAAAAATCGGAAACTTAACTTTTGCTAAATATTTTGCTTTTAGATGCTAGCAGTTATTTGTTTTAGTATAAACCTTAAAAGTTTTGTCTGCTAATAATAATAAATCATGATGTAATTAGATGAAGAACTATTTAATTTATTCTGGCTCCTGCAACTTGAACACAAACGGCTCCAACCAGCATGCCAGTTTTTCTTACAGTCCAGCATATGTGTGAATCTCAAGTCAAGAATAATGTTATCTTGCAGTGAGTCCACATGGCATACAGTAAACGTTTAATTTCGCAGCAGCTCTGAGACACCTAATTGGGTCTGTGTTATTAATACTTTGAAAATGTACTGGCGGCAGGAAGTAATTGTAAACAATAACAAATTATCTTTGGATGGCAGACACTGGAAAGGGTCATGGGTGTTTCCAGCTGTGTGCACAGTAACCTTATCCTACACTGAGATGGTAAATTGTGCTCCCTGGTATTGTAGAAGGTTGCTAGAAGCTCTTAACAACTTTAGAAAAACAATTTGTCAATCAAAGCAAAGCCTTAAAACCAGTTATAACAGATATATTTGTTATACCGTATAACCGGAAATTTTCGAGGATTTTTATTTTCGTGGGTTTCGAGGGTAAGTAGTTAGCATCGAAAATATAAATCCTTGAAAATATTTGAAAAAATCAACAAATTCTAACTAAAATATTTATTGTGAAAACCATAACACACTGACAATTTATCGGAACATTTTATTTCCTGTCATGCGCAGTCCACCGGATACGACAAGAGAATGGTATAGTCAAAACAACAAGTTAGAATTTAAAAAAAGTTATTGCGTGAATCTCACTGTTTGTAGAATATAATGAAATATTTTTAAATTTCGTATATTGTTTTTGTCAATGTCCGCCCACACTGCATCAGAGATTCTGGGGTGGATGAATGCAGATTTCAACATTTCCTGGCGTATTTTTAATTCTGCCATAACTTTCATAATCCACCTTGCATGAATTGGTTTTATCGCCGAAGTACGCATTTCGATCTTGATGTCCGTTACAACTTCGCCGTGTTTCGTAGCCAGGGAAACCCGCTTTGAATACCATGTGGTAAAATTAGACTTCATGGCTTCCTTAAGTGCTTTGTTCACACATACGACGTAATTGGCTTTACACAAAATCAAAGACTGTGATCAGTTGTCTGTCGAATAGCATACCGGGTATCACAGTGGCCAATTAGGCTACAGGTGATTGTTCTATTGTTTAACTTTACACGTCGGTAGTATCGAACAACTGGCAGCCGAAGTGAAACTTTAATCAACAATAGCAAGTATTCTCGCAACTAGACTTGCTAAAACTCGAAAATAAAATCACTTTCAAATTAGATTTGGCAAACAACGAAAATAAGAAACCTTGAAATGTTTTTATACCCCAAACCACGAAAAATTAAGACCACGAAAATTTCCGGTTATACGGTATTAATTATTACATGAAATGTAAGCTATCATACCAGATATAACATATATATTTATTATACTAATTAAACACGAAATGTAAGCTATCAGAGTAAACTGCACCACCTGTAGTGTTGAGCTACTGACTGAATTAATAATCAACCGTTAAGATAAGTTAATACGTTTAATGATTTTTAATACACAGTAATTTAACGAAACAAAATGAATACAGGGCCAGTAACTATATTCGGCATTTTTCTTTAAAAGTTTTCACTCATTCTAAAGTGTCTACGTTTTGACATGTTCTAAAACAAAATTATGTTCTGCAACTTAATGATTTAAACAGCAATTTAGAGAGAATAAAATGACAACTATATTTACAATCAACGTGTAATGATTCCTAGCAGAATGCGCATTTTCATAGGTTTTACAAAAATGCACAAAAATCTCATCGTGTGTAAGATGTTTGCATGCAACATGGGTCAGATGTTACTAAAACAATGTTTAGAAGTTATAGGTGATTAAAACTTACTAAAACAATATGAAATTAGCAAATAATTACCACAATTCTACTGTCCATGCAAGTAATACTACTAAAGGTACCTGTGTTGAAACCAAAATCTATTGATTGATATACTTTAAATTGTACATATATGCACTGGCGTATCCGGGTAGCCAGGGATTGGGCACAAGAGGACCTCTTTTTTCACAGTACCAACTTTTATAATACATGTCACCCCATAAAATGTGTAAAAGCAGTGCCCTCTATCTCCACTCCACCCCCAATAAACAATCCTGGCTACCCTAATATACATATATATATATGGCTAGTGAATTGTTAAAATCACCTATTCCATGTTCCATATTTTTTTTAATCCTCAAACTCTAGGCGTTTGGTGCTTGTGGGTAGTTGTGTATCAAGTTTTAACTGTTATTTTTGTTCCCCTAAGAATTCAATATAACGCAGGTGGGAAGGTGTATGTGTCCCTTGATCGTGACTATGTGGATCTACAAAACAAAGCTGGCTATGACACAGCACAACTCGAAACGAATCTGGCAAGTGATGTCTTGAAATCTGAGCTGGATTATTATCACATCTTAAGCCAGTGTCTTTCCGCAACGTTAATTTTCAATCCAGACCCCGGCAACCTGATCTGGAAGTTGTTTAAACCATAGTTATCATATGTCCTCTCTGTGAGGTATTTCGACACTTGGTCTGTAAAATGCAAAAGGAAAATTGTTACCGGCATAGTGGCTGCTCCAACAAAACAGTGACAAGGTATCATTTATATGCATTTCCCCCATTGACAGGAAAGTACATATCACAATCTTTAATGTATCAGTGAATGCCATTAAGTACAATAAGACCAGGTGTAAAACATATCTAAATACAGTTTAATGCATTCGTCATCAGCACTGATCTGGTGCGTGATTAAGTAGAATGTTTGTCTAATGCACTCGTAGAATGATATACATGTACACACACACATTTTATTTAAACACACTATAGCAGTAACCACTTTGTTATAATGACCAGAGATATCTCATCATTGGAACATCTGAAATGCTACAATTATTCCAGTTAATGTAGTAATATCTAGATATTTTAGCCCAGAAAATATGAATGTGCATACATTTCAACTACTACAATGAACAATATTTATTATTAGTATGCATATTTATTTTATGCCATTTATATAAAGGGGGTCACTTCTTCTAACCAATTAGTTATAATATGAACTACCATGAACGGACTCCAATTTAAAGAAAAATACTTGACCTTTATCTACTAATTCATATTCAACTATATGTCAAATATTATATAATATCTATAAAATATACAATGACTAAAAAAGTTACAATCCTGTGATGATGCCTTTGAAATAATATAAACTAATTTCCCTCTATGCTAAGTAAATTAAAATATTTTATTGCGTATGGTCATAAAACATTTATCATCTTTGGGCCAGCATCCTTTTTACAATAAACAATTCCCAGGCATTTTCATTTTAAATTGCAACTTAAATTTTTTTTTTTTTATAATATTCAAATTGTCTACAAAATACAGACATAGCTAGATCATAATTTTTAACTAAGGTTGTTGCATATGGGAGCCATGTTTAAAAAAAGAAAGAAAGAAAGAAAGAAAGGAATTTTATATTTAATGACACACTCAACACAACTACAGGTATGTGGTGTCAGACATGTGGTTAATGACCACAAATATATTTTAGAGAGGAAACTATGGGCAACTATTTTTTTATTAGCACCAAGGGATCTTTAATATATGCATCATCCCACAGACAGGATGGTCTGTAACACCAGTTGTGAAGCACTGGCTGGAACGAGAAATAGTCCAATGATTACACTAACAGGGATCGATCCTAGACTGACCATACACCAGGGCAGCACTTTACTACTGGGCTACGTCCTGCCCCCGGCAATTTTTTTTTTTTTTCCCTCTAATACACATAGTAACTATTCAGACTAAAATAAGGGAAAACAACTTTCCTGTTTAACTAGATTCTCTGTCTCTGTTCAGTTAATATTTCCTTAACTGCATGTTTCTTCTGTAGAACTAAATGAACTGCAATCACTTCTTATTAAACTATTTACATAACCAGCATTTATTCAGCAACTAGTTAACAACATTCCAGATGTCTAAGAACTAAACACTTCCAGCCCCCCCCCCCCCCCCCCCCCTCCCATTGTTTGCAGTCCATCTCAGATTATCACAAACGGACCAGTCATCGTGATGCGTAAACAGTCAATTCTAGCTACCTCAGCCAGAGTTGTTATTTCTTTGTAAGCCAAAACACCCAGCCAGAGATAGTTTACATAAAACACCTTCGCTGGATGTAAACACTTAGAGCTAGCATATGTCATTAGCCTGTCATGCGGTATGGCACCTAGGATTCAATCTTCTCAGACAGTTTACAGCCAACCACAATCCAGTGTTGTAAGCTAACGCGTTATGTCTGTCAACTATGGGTGATACTACAAAATTCTAGAGAGACAGAATAAGGTAGTGCTAAAAATGGATTTTGCCTTTTGTGGATATGGACATAAAAGATAATTGGTTTGAGTTCTGTTCTATAAAAGCATAAATAAATGATTGGTTTGAATGAGACATTGTGAAATGATAGTACACCTTCCCATGATGCTGACAAGGTGATTAACTCTGTTTTGTATAATTCACCATATAATGGGTTCTGGCACTAACCCCTCGATATATTGGACACATTTTGGTAATAATTAGGTAATTGTTTACCTTAGTTTTTAATGTGTATATTATATATATTTGTATAATAAAAAGATAATGAATGTGCTCTTCATTAAAATGTTTATAGTATAGTAAAACTATTCTAATACATAAAAATATCTGATTTATAAACACCCATATTTGATACTTAGTTTTGCAGCTTATTAGTAACTTGTTTATTTATGGAACTTCAGCTTGCATCAACGTACATGAAAGCTGATGATGTATCTTCTCTGTACATTTCTCAAGCCAGACAGTTGGAAGAAGAGGGGAAATTTAGAGAAGCAGAAAAGTAGGATTCCTTATATTGAGTATATATTGTTTGAGTTAAACATAAGCTGTAAGAATTTTTCAGTTAATCAGATTATGGTGAATTCCATGGAACCAAAGCATTTTTCTCATTCATTGATATGATTAAAATAACCATTTCTAGATTTTATTGTCAGTGGATTGGTACAAAATATGAAAGGGGTAACATACATATTGTTTGTATATACCAAAATAGGGGAGTGTGTGTTCCTGGTCACCCTTTTCCCCCATTTGTGGTGATATTGATTTTTGTTTCCAACTGATTAAAATATATAAAAACACATGTGTTCTTTAAATTTGGGGAAGTTGTTGTTTGTTGGGGGGTTGGGGGGTTTTTTGTGGGGAAGGGGGGTTGTGTTGGGTTTTTTTTCTTTAGCCTGATGAGAGAATTCCATCATGGCATATTTTAATGGAAAAACCATTTAGAGTATATTTGCCTGTTTTTGTCTTGTTTCAGACTTTATGTTGCTGTGGAAGAACCAGACTTGGCTATCACCATGTATAAGAAACAGAGACACTACAATGACATGATCCGCTTGGTGAAGCTCTACCACAAAGATTTGCTAGGAGACACTCACCAGCTTCTTGCCACTGTATGATGTATTTTCACTAGTCTCAGTAATTATGTCATGTTTGCCGAAATTTATCAAAAATAGCAACATCTCCTATTATTGTAAAATAAATTTTAGTACAAATGTGTAGCACATGTAATATTACATATAAAGAGCTGATTCTTTGTGGTGTATCTCACAATTGCATATTACTACAGCATTAAAATTCGGGTTAGATCATAGCTCAGTGGTTGAATGTTTTTATGTGGTGCAATGGGTCCCTTTCAGTGAACCCATTAGTTTATTTCCCATCCCAGCCATTGCCTCCCTAACTAGTATATTAGAGGATGTGATATATGTAGTTCTGGAAAGTAACATGTAGCCCTGGTGTTGCAGTGGCCATAATATCCTGTACTTAATATTCAGTACTTAAATCTTTTAACTGCATTTATTTAAAATGCACTGACACTTTCTTGTACATATTGTATTTTCGTACCTCCAGGAGCTGGAGACAGAGGGCAACTTGCGACAGGCTGAGCAGCACTTCATTGAAGCCGGTGACTGGAAGGCAGCTGTCAACATGTACAGAGCGCATGACTCATGGGATGAAGCCTATAGGGTAATTTATTAAATGTTTTGTTCAAAACTTAATTCAGATTAGTGTCTGGCTGGATTATTTAACATTGTGTGTTATTCCACAATAAGCTTGTTATGAATGTGATTGTGCCCTTCCTGTTTGGTTTAAAAAAAACTACACACAATTTAAATTACAAAAAGGAATTAATAATGTTCCTAAATTTGTTGTTGCCATTAAAATTGTCTTCCTCTGTTTTTTTTCAATTAAATAAAACCATCACATTAAATTACCATCACAGGTTTTAGATTCAGCAGCCAGAGCTAAATGGTTGTGATTAACACTGGGTGTTGTTTTCAAAGAGTCTTCAAATTATTTGTTCTGTTTTACCAGTAAACTCACTGAATTCCCAAGTCTTCTCTTTTTTTTAAAATTAAGTATTGACCATTTTTCCATCTTTATAATATTTATTTGTTTGTTGTGAAATCAATTTAATTAAAAAAATTATGGTATTAATTTTGTCACTGGATTCTAGGTTGCTAAGAACCATGGTGGCCAGATTGCAGCGAAGCAGGTAGCATACATGTGGGCAAAGTCTCTAGGTGGAGACTCAGCCGTCAAATTACTGCACAAATATGGTTTTCTCGAGTCGGCCATTGATTATGCAACAGAGAACTGGTAAGTTAGATTCATCTAATTATTAGGCACAATATGCAACATTTTAAAATCAAAATGTGCAATTTGTTTTAAAGCATTGTGTGGTAAAATAGTAGAATATTTGTATCTACTGTATTATGCAGAGATGAAATCCTGCAGTTTTCCCCAGAATTTTTGATTTTAGCTCTATCCAAAAAACTGTTCCTGTTTTTGTTCTTTGATGAAAAGCTCACAATAATCTGCTATTTATTTTAATATGTAGAGTTTATCAACTTTTTTGTCCAGTATTATTTTAATCTCTGACCGAATCAGCATTTGCATTTGTTTTAATTAAGATAAAAAAGAAAAAAAATGTATTTAAAATTCTGGAATTGCGAGTACATTAGACAAAACAGATTAGTTGTTTTATATGAAGATTATTTTTAAATATGACATAATATATCAAAAGTATATAGCGTATGCACCAGGAGTTGAAAATATAAGTGTGTTGTTAAAATAGTACAAAGGTTATAATTTTAAATATTATTATGACTTTGTGTAATTTTCCAGTGCATTTGACTTTGCATTTGACCTTGCTCGTATTGCCATGAAAGACAAATTGCCCGACATTCACCTAAAGTATGCCATGTATCTGGAAGATGAGGGCAAATTTTCGGAAGCTGAAGCAGAGTTTGTGAAAGCAGGAAGACCAAAAGAAGCAGTTCTCATGTGAGCTCGTTATTGCCATGGTGTCTCATGTTTGTATTACGGTGGGGTTGTATATACATTAAAGGGGCAGTATCAAAGTTGTATAAAGACTAAAATTATTTATTAGCTGTTATTTTTTAAGTGTAAAAAATGTTTCTTTAATTACATGCATGTAAAACAATTACAGCTAAATAATTTATTTACTAGTAGAATCAAATTAATATTATTTGAAAAAGTCCATGGATGGTGACTGACAGTGTAACATATTACATCACAGTTTAATCATGTTTCCACGTTGTCAGGCACTGGCTGCTGTTTTGATGGATATGTGGTGTAGACTTAATATGTAATTGACCTTAGCCATGGATAGTTAGGGAAACCATTGTTTATGCCAAGTGACAGCACATTCCTATTTTGACATTCTTGATTTCATTATGCAAGGATAAATTAAGTTGTAGTTGTTTGTCACATATAAATGTAAAAATAGAAACATATGTCACTTGCAATTATGATAATTCACCTCTAAACAGTTATTACAAAACATCTTTAAAATTATATGTAAGTTCATGTCTTAAGTTAATTAAGGAGCTAGGTTGATCTTTTATTTCTTATTCAAAATAAGTTTTTAACTGATCTAATTACAGATTAATTTGTATTAAAAATTTCATTTCAGAGCAAGCAGGTATCTGTACATTATTTTTTATTTCAGTATTTTCTTCAGTTGTAGTAAAATATCACAGTGAAATTTAGGATAGCATTCACCTTTCATTTCACAATTTTCACAATCTTTTCAATAAAACAAGTTGGTAAATCTTTTGACTGAAGCATGAATGTCAGTTTCAACTATTTATACTAAACATATCACAAACAATAGACAATGAAACCCGTCTAAACCGGATCACGCCAGGGACCTAATATTTATTTAGACAGGATCTGATGTTTAGAGGATAGCGTTTTATGAAATTCAGTCAAATTTATTACTAAAATGCAGTGTATAAAACTGTAGTTATGTAAAAATTCCATTGGAATGACTCACTGACCCTAGATCCCAGCGTTTGTAGGTGTTCTGTTTTACCCAAGGTACATTTGACCTACTACATACACCAGGATGACCAGATAAAAAATTGGATTTGCCAAAATTGATAATTTAAGCAAGGGGTTGTAAGTGATGTGTAATCTACTGATAAAAAACAGTACAAGTTAAAAATAGTTTTCACTGCCTAATATTAAATTGGTACGGTATTAGTGCCTATATTATGAATTGTACTATATATTTTTATATTTACTATAACCTGATCTCTGACACTACCTTGCCAATTCAGCCCAAGGATTATCTGTTGTGATATTTAAACCAGTGCATTAGAAAGGAGGAAAATGCAAATAGGTTTAAGAGGTCATTTTAAGTATTAATTAAAAGAAAAACACCTACATTTTTCTTCATTAATATTCTTTATAACTGATGTTTTTCAATCAGGTATGTTCACAACCAAGACTGGGATTCTGCCCAGCGTGTGGCAGAGGCTCACGACCCAGACTCGGTCGCGGATGTCCTAGTTGGTCAAGCCAGATTCGCATTTGAAGAAAAGGAATTCGCCAAGGCTGAGTCCTATTTGTTACGAGCTCAAAGACCAGAATTGGCAGTTAAATTTTACAAAGTGGGTAGACTTTTCATAGCAATTATTTTATTAAGTACTTAATTAAATAGTGTTGTATTTTTAAACTTCTTTAATTATATTTGCCATGTTATTCAGTAACAATCTATATTTAGTAACATTTGTCTGAGTGCCCAGTAATTCTTCTTTTAATGTCTTCTCCAAAAAAGAGTATAGACATTATTATTATTATTATTATTGTTATTATTATTAGTTAATAATTGATATAAAAAATTGTTTCATAATGTGCAAGAGTTAATCCAGTTTGAAAATAATACCAATCGCATTGATTTGATTTGATTTGATTTATAGTTATTTTAATGCTTATATCCAATTAAAGTTCCATCACACACTATCTGAGCTGTCTGTCCAGGACACTGGTTAGTGGTTTGTGCAATATGACATAAGTAATATGAACTATTGATTTTACATCATTTGGTATGAAATGTGTAGAGATATATGCTACAAGCTGTAAAGAAGATATGTTATTTTAGGAAACAGAAATGTGGAGTGATGCCCTTCGTGTGTGTAAGGAGTACATACCGCACAAACTCCAGCAGCTTCAGGATGAATATGATCATGAGATGACTGATAAGACAAAACGGTAGGTTCTGTTCACTTGTCATCATACTAATTATTTTACATTTACTAGTGCGTGAAGATAAAAACACTATCCTTTTTCAAGAAGAATAAAGAATAAATATATTGCCTAGTTTCATACATCAATAAGATATAACATTTTGCTTTTATGATATCAAATTACCTATTTATACCACTAAAATACATATATCATTAAGAAATATAATTATCATTTGCTTTATATTAAGTAGAATTGCTTAATTATTAAAATGAAAATAATGCCACTAAAATAAGATCAGAAATTGCTTCAAATTAATGTGATACTGCATTATTTCTTTGTTTAATTATATTGAGACTAAATGTTTATGGATTGGTGAGCATCTGAACTAGTTTAGATCCTTCGCTAAATATAGCAACAGGCAAATATTAACTGGTTCTAACATTGAAAAAAACAACCTTAAAAGTAGAATGCTACAATTATTACTTAATGATTATATGCTTTGGGACTTGTAGTATTCTTTGTGATTTTATCAGTGTTTTATCCTTAACTAACTATAATTTGTTTTTGAAATAGGCAGAAGATATTTTGAATTTGTTTTTTTATTAGTGCATTGCATCATTTACCTAATGTCACAGCTTATTATAAAAGACAGAAATAGAAATAATTTTTCAATTAATTGTATGCTTTACATAACTGAGACGACTTGTTATAACACTTTTGGATCAGTGAGAAATTGACAGTATAACTTGATTAGAATAATGTCTGTGATCTTCTAGCTGAATCGGTAGCATGTTAACCGGAGGTGCTTACGTCATAGGATCAAACTGCCATTCTCTGGTTCGGTTTTCCCCCATCCCAATCAGTGCCCATGACTGGCATATCAAAAGCAGTGGTATGTGCTGTCTGTATTTAGGAAAGTGCATATAAAATATCTGTTGCTGCTAGTGGAAAAATATAGTGAGTTTCCTCTAAGACCATGCGTACGTAAATTACCAAATGTTTGATATTCAGTAGTCAATGATTAATAAATTAATATGCTCTAGTGATTTCATTAAACAAAAGAAACAAATAACAAATTAGTTTGACAGGTAATGAATTATGTGAAAATATGCCATTAGAACCATTAATGAAAATATAAATTAAAAAAAAAAAAAAATCAAAAGAAAATCACCTGATTTTATTATTAAATAATACTATATTTCTTTTTAAAAAGAAGTTTTCTTACATTTTTGGCATTGCCAAATTAATATTCAAAAACTAGTTATATTTTGCTGTGTTTCATGCTAATAAATATTGTTTTCACCAAGTTTTATTCAATTTTGCTGTTTAATTTAAGCACCAATTAATATAGCTTGATTTCTACTGTTTTTAATTGGTTGGTTGTCATAGTAACATTGACAATTCTATTTATGTAAAGCTACGAACCAGGGTAAGTTAAATATGACTATTTCCTTTTAATTAGTGTTAGTAATTTTATTTCAGTTTGCACTTTAATTAATATTTTCTTACAACTAGACACTGGACTTTCTGGTGGAGGATTAACTCGTTTCTTTTCTCCAAACATTTTTGCTTATGCATCAAAAGTATTTACATTCATACACATGTATATGTAATTTGGGTTTTTTCTATGTCTTAATTTTTTATGAGGTCAAGCAAAGTTAGACAGTAGAACAAGAAAATACCAAACAGATACATAATTTTTTATCATAATCTATCTTGGTTTTATTGTCTAGAAATTATTTATAAATTGAAGACTTCAAATTAAATGAATTAAAGAATTTTCTGTAATAAATGTTCAACAAGCGACAAAAATTTTTTAATCCAGAAAAACATGCCAAAGAAATAGTCCCCCCCCCCCCCCCCCCACCCCAAGAAAAAACCTGAACACATTTTTTATTATTTTTACACCCACAAGATTTTAAGTTCACATGGCTTATTCACAACACATGAATTTGGGGCCTTTGATCTGCAAATTATATGTGAATTTTGGTGCATAAAATCCTAATAAATTTTCTGTAATCATATCCTTTAAACGTGTGTTTTATTATTTCCTTCTAATTTAGAAGTGGCTTATATACCTAATTATTTATTATACCATTAGGTAATTTGCAGTAGTAATAACAGTTATATTTTGGAACAAACTGTAATGTCATTGACTTTGACAGTTGTGCTAACAAACATTAACAGGAACATCAGCCCTCTACATTAACTTTTCAGTCTAGGAGCCAGATGGCGCCTACTTGTATTTTTTATATAGATAGTATGAAATGTTTTAGTCGCCAATTGAAAGAAATGGTCGCATATGTGACCAAATCGGTCGCAATGTAGAGGGCTGAACATGTATAATTAATGTGTTTTTTAACCTTGACATTCTGCTTATTTTCTGTTTTTATTGTGTAGTCATTCACTTTAATATTTGAATGTTTTTTATTTTCACAAATAAATATTATTTTTTAATTTTGGGGGTAACAGTTTCATTTATTTAAAAAAAAATTATGCCACATTTTTGGTCAGATATGCTTGCACTTGCTGGAAAAGCAGTTTATGAACAATAAAACACATGAGTCCTAATATTTCATGTAGTATAACTATTTGTCATAACATAACAAATGGTGCATATGTTTAAATGCTATAGCATTTCTTCTGGGGGTAATAGGACAAAAAGGTACGGTAAGCAGTTCTGAAAATGTAACATAACAGTAAAAACATTAACTAAAAGTTTAAGGTATAATTATTTATTATGAAATATTTTGTAGTTTGAAAAAACCCAAACCAGTTTTGTGTCAGCTTTAGCTTTATAACTATGCCTATATATATTAAACATGGATATTGAAATGATTGTTTTTTATATTATTATTTTCAATTAATTGCTGTGTTTATATCACCTTAAATCACAAGAGTTGTCTGTTTAGGACAGATTGATGGTTATATATTAGTAGTTAGTGAAGGATAAGTTGTAATTTTTGTACAGCATTAAGTATGACAGGAGACTAACAGCAATAAATTAAAATTAACATACTTTAATATATGTCACGTCTTTACTAATAGTATGTCATCAACTATAAAATATTTTTTATTGATGCTATCACTGCTTGGTAATTGTTAACATATTATGAAATAAAATGAAAAACTAAATTATTATTGGCAGAGTTTAAACATTATTGTATTACCTCTGATATCTGTTTGATATATTTTTCCAGAGGAGTGGAGTCTATGATTGGGCAGGCTCGAGAGTGGGAGTCATCTGGAGAGTATGCACGAGCCGTAGAATGCTACCTGAAAGTTACAGACGCACTTACTGCAGATAGAAATATACTAGAAAAGTGCTGGATTAAGGTGTGTTCAGTTAGGAATATATACTAGAAAAGTGCTGAATTAAGGTGTGTTAAGTTAGGAATATATACAAGAAAAGTGCTGGATTACGGTCTGTTCAGAAAGGAATATATACTAGAAAAGTGCTGGATTAAGGTCTGTTCAGTAAGGAATATATACTAGAAAAGTGCTGGATTAAGGTGTGTTCAGTTAGGAATATATACTAGAAAAGTGCTGGATTAAGGTGTGTTCAGTTAGGAATATATACTAGAAAAGTGCTGGATTAAGGTGTGTTAAGTTAGGAATATATACAAGAAAAGTGCTGGATTACGGTCTGTTCAGAAAGGAATATATACTAGAAAAGTGCTGGATTAAGGTCTGTTCAGTAAGGAATATATACTAGAAAAGTGCTGGATTAAGGTGTGTTCAGTTAGGAATATATACTAGAAAAGTGCTGGATTAAGGTGTGTTCAGTTAGGAATATATACTAGAAAAGTGCTGGATTAAGGTCTGTTCAGTAAGGAATATATACTATAATGGAATATACTTCATAAGACTTGGTAATGGGATTTTTACTACAATTTATAGACTGTTAACTGATTTTGTTTTTAACATCAGATAGAATTGGGCCGCTTCATATAATGGTCTCCTGAAACACTGTTTATTACAAACATTTAAAATGTTTGAACATCCTAGAGACCAAAAGCTTATGTATATACAGCATTAGGCTTAGGAATAATTACTATCTTACACAGGTCTGAATCATCATTTTTGTTTCAAAATTATTTGTAATATACCGAGTTTTGTGGACAGGATAAAAAGGAGATTGTTATTTTAAATGACCCAATTGTAACCACTTTGCACTGATATGTAAAATTAACCCCTAAACTGATCTTGGTGTTAGCTATTTCGGCATGGATCCCACAATAAAAGAAATCCACAACCCTAATTTAAAATTGTTTTGTATTTTGCTTACTATTTGGTATAGTTGTAGTGAATTATATTTTTGCTTAAGTATTGTTTGTTATTTCTTTTACGTTCATCAGGGAATAAAAAAAAAAAATCATCTGCAAATTGTGTGAATCGGCGAAGCCGTTCTGACATAAGTTTGCAGATGATTTTTGTTTGTTCGTACCCAGATGAACGGAAAAGAAATAATATAAAATACTTATAATTAAATAAAAATCATACAAGTAAGTTTGCTAATAATAACACTGAAACTAAATATTTTATTTTGAATTATATTTGGTCCATAAACAATAACAAGTTGCCCATATAAAATGATTTCATCAGATATGATGTTCCCAGACGACGAAATTTGTATCTTGCTATGTCTGGACCAATGGGATGGTGTTGTGTTGTAATGAATGTAACAGAAATTTAATTACTTACTTTTAAACAGAACTGATAAAAATACACTGGCATAGCCAAGTCCAATCACACAGTATAAAATCCTAACTAGAGCTGAACATTTAGTAGTAGAATGATTTTGTTTCAGACAAGTTTTCTCAATTATCACAACTACTGTAAATAATGAGGATATGCAGATTAACAGTGATCTTGTGTTACATTTTAGGCTGGTGACATTTCCATGAAGTTCTTGGGACAGAAGAAAGCACAGCAAGTAATAGAAACTATTGGACCAAGACTGGCAGAGATTGGAAAGCAGAATACTGTAAGCTATTTTAGTTGTTTTGCTTGTGGTTATTTACTTTGATGAGTTAAAAAAACACTTTTGTATCTTGATTATCCAGAATCTTTTCAAGTGTACAATTAGTGTCTGCTTAAACTCCATAACAGTTATTAATAATAGCCCCATGTTTAAACTCATTATACCAACTGTTCGAGTCTGGGTTCATAAATTTGAGTCTGTAACAGCCCAACTGCCCAAAATGTTTGTTTAAAAATAGTTTTGATTTATCATACAACATAGTGATCATGGTAAATACTAATTTGTTATCATATCTGCATAAATCTTTCAGAGACATAAAGATGTTAAAATTGTGCTTCTTTGTGAAAAAATTCAGAGTTCATGAGTGTGTGTGTGTGTGTGTGAGAGAGAGAGAGAGAGAGAGAGAGAGAGAGAGAGAGAGAGAGAGAGAGAGAGAGAGAGAGAGAGAGAGAGAGAGAGAGAGAGAGAGAGAGAGAGAGAGAGAGAGAGAGAGAGAGTGTGTGTGTGTGTGTGTGTGTGTGTGTGTGTGTGTGTGTGTGTGTGTGTGTGTGTGTGTGTGTGTGTGTGTGTGTGTGTGTGTGTGTGTGTGTGTGTGTGTGTGTGCTCGCTCGTGTCCCTGTTTAACCGTTTTGCATTGATTTACATATTAAAACAGGGAAACTTGAACATAAATCCAATTGGACAATTTAGACTGCTACATAGAGTGTTAAGTTCAAAAACAATAAAATTATAAAGCATGTGTGCATGTTGAGAGATTTCTATATTAGCATATTTATTGCAAGTTGTAGAGAAAATGTTTAGGTTCATTTTTATTTTAATTATGGAATGGATCATTTACACTAAATTTGAATTCTTTAAATGTGTTGTCTTTTCAGGCTGCTGAGCTATATCTGGGTATGGATATGGTAAAGGATGCTATTGATATGTTCATTGCATGTGGTGACTGGAACAAAGCCAAGAAAATAGCTAAGGAGATAGAACCGAGGTATATAATTACTGGGTTGTTTTGTTTAAGTACATGTATTAACCATGTAACCACCTTTTTTTGTTCATTGCTTTTCATTGCTATTACTTAAAAATAATGTTTTTGTTTAGTTGTTGTTGTTGGTTTGTTTGTTTTTGTTTTTAATGAATTACCTAGCAAGTTAAAATATATGGACATAATTTATTGCATTCAATATTTTACAGGTTTGAACCATATGTTGATGACAAATACAAAGAATTCTGCAAAAACCAAGGTCGTGCTGAAGAGGCAAGTTTTTCCAAATCTCGTACCATATTATATTATGACTGATGATCTAGAAAGGACATTGGTTAATATAATTATCTTCTATGCTTATAGTCAGTATAATATAATTTTAATATATAACAGTCCTTTCTTATGAAAAATTTAGTTTTTTGCTTTTGCAGTTATGTATATTAAAAACACTATTATTCAAAAACTTGTTTTGAAACAAAACATTTTTTGGGGGAATGCAAATAAATAATGCTAAAAAACTATGTAAGCACAATATTTTTAATATGGTTTATTGAGTAAAATCAACTCAAGGCAAGGATGGTAGTAAAATAATTCAGTGTGATCCACACCATACTATTATGTTCGTTGATGGAAGTTTATAATAGTTCCAGATAATTCCCAAATGAACACACCTTTTAGCAGGTGATTGATTACATTATATATTTTGATTGTTATATGTATCTCCAAGAAACGTTTGTCTCTTTTTCACCTCTCTATATGCACAGTTTAGTTAAAATTGTGGTTTTAACCATAAATTAATGTGCTGTGAAATCAAACAAGTTTGTTGGTTACCATGATTTCTTATAAATAAATTTTGTGTTATGTTTTTCTTGCAGCTTGTCAATGTTGATGTGATTGGTGCGTTGGATATGTATGCTGAAAAAGGTGAATGGGAGAAGTGCATTCAGACTGCAGAACAACATGTAGGTTATGTAAAATTATTATCTTAAACAAAATTAATTTGTTCAGAATTATGAGTTTATAATAATTAAAAAATATATAAAAACAAATAAATAAAAAAAATATATATAATATATATATACAGTTAAATCCCATTGGCTCGAACCCCGTCGGTGCTCGAGAAAGTGTTCGACCCATCGGGTAGTTCGACCGAACCATTCGGTCAACATCGGACATTTCTGTAACATCAGTTAGAAAGTTGAATTAGATACAAATTGTGTAATACATGTAAATGCACTGAAACCAAATAAATAAATGGCAAATTCTTAATCTGTATTTACATGAATTTATTACTGAACAATTTGAATATTTCAACAATAAAAAACGCAGCACTGTCCACTTTTCAGAAATGTAGTCGTTTTCAAAGTAAAGCTTTATGCTGAGGCCCGTTTGTGCACTAATTGTTTGATTGGTATCACGGTTCATCTAACAGTTGCGGTAACACTAGCTGTACTTGAAAGATCATTACCGATAGTCGTTAACAAACAACATGACAAGTGTGGTGACAAAAGGATTGCATAGCTAGTGTTGCGATTCTCCGATTCATCTATGTCTGCGTCGTTAAATAAAACATTTCTTTCTTTCTTTCTATAGTTCGTTCCGCCTAAATAATTAATCCGAAGGTTATAATAACCAACTGCGCAAGCGCAGTAATTGTTAGTCCTGTTTGGCGGTTTGCCATAAGGCCAAATAAAAAAAAGAGTTGGTGATTGTCCCCGCCCGTACCTGAAAAATGCGCCCGCCCCTGAAATTATTTTATTTTTTAGTTTGTTAAAACCTGTTTAAAATGCGTCGAGATAGCAGCAATTCAACTTTCGTAAGCACCGTAACAGGTTAAACCATCACCAGGTCCATCTGGCGGCCAGTGAAGGAACTACAACATCCAGGCGCATGTGCTGTTGACTGCTACTCCTGGTCTCCATGGTTTTATAAAGTTTTTCAAAGAAAAAAAAAACAACCTCCCCCACCCCAGATTTGTGTGATCAAAAGGGCGATCACCAACTCTTTTTTTTTTATTTGGTCAAATTGATATTTGATGGATCACCAGTTCGAGGGAAATATAGCTATTAACATAGATGGGACTGACAATTTAGTTCGAGCGAAGGCTTATAGTCGACCCTGGACGTGTTCGACCCTTCAGCAGTTAATATAAGGGTTTACCGGAAAAAAAACTCGGGACTTCGTTTTTGGTTCAAGCGTTTGCGGTGTGATCGACCCTTCCGAGGTCGAGCCAACGAGATTCTACTGTATATATATATAAAGCCACAGAAAATCTGTTGTTTCCTCCAAGTACATAGAATTAAAAATATTTTTTAAAATTAAGTGTATAGGGGTGGAGGAGTTGAAACAATATTACCTCACAATAACATACCCATACAAAAATATTTACCTTTAATAATTGTTTTTAAATTTATTCCTTGACAGGTGTTTATTTGAAACTGTTTTAATATCTTTGCATTTAATTATCAGAACCACTTAATAATTTTAAAAAGCAGAGATTGGTCTTGTGGTCATTAATGCTAGATGATACAGATGGCTTGGTGAGCAGAGTAACAGAATTGTAACCCTTGACTAATCTTTTGCTTACATGATTTTTCAGAGTCCACAAGTGTTACATAAATACATTGCTCTCTATGCAACTCACCTTATTAAGACAGAGAAGCCGGCCAAAGCACTGGAACTGTATGCAAAGTATGGTGCGCCTGCCAACCCACAGGTATGATTCATTATGAAATTGGTTTGTACCTAGCAGTGTATAGTAGAGTAAATAATGGCATTAATCTGTAACTTGTCATGGTAGTCTTTTCAAGAATTAAGCAATAATATTTGTTTAGGGAGATTCAGGGGTTTTTAATACTTCTGATCTAACCTATATCTATAAAAAATATTATTACCCCAGCAGGCACTCATAACGGGGAAAATAAAAATCAAATTATCATGCATTGGTTTAACGTACACTACTATTGGATGATTTAACGCCAACAAACCAATCACCTTGTCAGTACTAAATATGACGTCATCACGATTTGGCAAAGCACACACAATGACATCACGTAGATTAAAACGTTTGCGTTTACGTCTTTCTGGTTTCAGTGTTAAACTTGTAATAAAATGATAGTTTAATGCAATTCATTATAGATTTTTCTTTTTACGGAATATATAGAACTTTAGGTTTTGAAAATTATCTGTGAATTGTGAATAAAGTACAGAGTTAAAGCAATACCCAGAACAGTAAAGTAGTTTACATCGTTTCTATATATACTACTCAAAAGAATTTAAGGGTCAGACGATATTTTCTGAATGTCAATTATATTAGCTAGACCATAATGTCACGCATGGTATTGTTCCATTTTGACGAAAGTGGGTCTAAGCAACTCATAAATGAATTAAAATCCACTGTCATTGACACTGTCGACTAGTTCTAATGGCGAAAACATGCTTACATTTGCACGTAAATTAGGGCGAAAGCGAAAGGTCTGCTAAGTGCCCATAACTTGCTTTTTCACAAAGCGCTTCATTTGCACGCTTTGCACGTGTATTCCATGTTCCCAATGCTGAATTTCCGTATAAATGGAGCTTGCGTTCGTGTACGGTGCACACTCCAAATTCGACAATGGTACGACTTCAACTGACTATCGAAGATTGAGGAAGGGCTATTGCTTGGCTTCAGGATGGCAATACGCAAAGAAATGTTGCTCTGAGACTTGGTGTCAGTCAGAGTGTCGTTGGCCGACTGTGGCAACGGTACCAAGCAACGAATTCTGTTCGAAATCGTCCACGTTCGGGAAGACCCCGAAGCACTACAAATAGAGAGGACCGCTACATCACCAATATGGCTCTACGTCAGCGCACAACCACTGCACGCCGATTACGTGACAATCTGCGGACTGCGACTGGAACTCGAGTGTCTGATCAAACCATACGCAATCGTCTGAGAGCCAATAATCTACGCTGCCGTCGCCAGGCTGTTCGACCACCACTCCTACCACGTCACAGAACGGCCAGACTTCACTGGTGCACGCTTCATCTGCGGTGGCAACGTGTTCAGTGGGGTCGAGTGATGTTCACTGATGAGTCCAGGTTTAGTCTCCAGTTCAACGACGATCGGGTTCGTGTCTACAGACGTCCTGGGGAGCGCTTCGCTGACGTTAACGTTAGACAACGTCACCGGTTCGGTGGTGGCAGCGTCATGGTGTGGGGCGGCATCTCTATCCACCACAGGACCCCCCTCTATGTGGTGGATGGCAATCTGAATGGAATCCGCTATCTGATTGAGATTATCCGGCCGTTGGTTCTCCCAGGCCTTCAGCAGATTGGCAGCGGGGCAGTTCTGCAGGATGACAATGCCAGACCCCACCGCGCCAGGGTGGTAACAGACTTTCTCAGACAACAAGGTATCGCCAGGATGGATTGGCCAGCATATTCGCCTGACTTGTCCCCAATAGAGAACGCCTGGGACGAATTAGGCAGGAGAGTTCGGGATAACCATGCCCCTCCGGCCAACCTTCATGATCTGGGTCAACTTCTTATGGCAGAGTGGCAGGCCATTCCCCAAGAGTTCTTCAGACGTCTGATCAACAGCATGAGGCAACAATGTGTCGAGTGTATTCGCGCCAGGGGTGGATTCACACACTATTAAACGAATGTTCTAATGTGTAAAATCCATGTTTGACAACCTTCAACTTTGACAGCATGTCATGTGACTTTCTTGTATACAGTGACGTTTATTTGTGGTTTTTTGTAAATATGGAACAATAAATAAAAAATTTGGTGTAGTTTACATCATCAATCTAATACACTCTGAAACTTATTTGGTTATAAATTTTTGACCCTTAAATTCTTTTGAGTAGTATATACATG
This sequence comes from Gigantopelta aegis, assembly GCF_016097555.1. Taxonomy (NCBI): domain Eukaryota; kingdom Metazoa; phylum Mollusca; class Gastropoda; order Neomphalida; family Peltospiridae; genus Gigantopelta; species Gigantopelta aegis. The sequence continues at coordinate 21,086,720 of NC_054704.1, forward strand.
AACGCGTAGCCGATGTAGGGTATATATAAAAAATAAAGGCTTTAAAATAACCCCAAATAGCTGGGGGTAATAAATAGAATAACAAACTCTGTACCAATTATTATCAAATGTATGTCCGTCGTGAAATAATTTTCGCTTGTCACTCGCTAAAGCTTGTGACAAGTGAAAATTATTTCACTTAGGACATAAATTTTATAATAACTGGTAACTTGTTTATTATCCTCTATTTACTGTTCCATTTACTATGTTTATACTTGTCTTGCCTTATAACCCTGATAAACATGAATTAGTAGGTAAGATAGCTTTTTTGTTAAATCTGTATTTCAAGTACCATTCACCAACATTTTTCGAAATCAAATATTTTTAATAAAAGAAATACGCTAAATAATATTTAATTAATGCTGTTAACATGTTTTGTTTGTGTTTCGATATACAGTAGATATTTTAAATGTTTCCGAAAACTTACACATTACATTTCAGAATTACAACATATACAAGCGTCTTTTCTCTGATGTGATATCCATGAAAAATCTTAATAGAACAGAAGCATACAGAACATGGGCTGATTTGCGAGATTTGCTCTTTGACCTGGTATGTATATGATACAAAATATGTACAGTCTTAGTAAAAATACATAATATTTTAACAAATGTCTGATGACATATTCAGAACTTTAAAAAAATTAATTTCTGTGAAGACAAAGTTTTATAAGCTGAAATATTTTTATTATTTGATTGGGTGGGTTTACTAATTAATTATTAAAGCAGTATTATATAATATGATGTAATCAACCATGTGTGTATGGTATTTAAAATGCATTCTTAAAACTGTGTGCTTTAATTCATCATACATGTATAAACAACATCATGCCATGTTCTTGGTTTTATAAAGGAAGTTTGTTTTACTGCTTTGTGCTAAAAGTTGCACCTGAAGTGCAGTGGGTCATAGAATTGATCGTCCTGTGCATAACTGGTATATCAAAGGCAGTGGTGTGTGCATGTAAACAAATCTTTACTGCTAATCAATGATGACATAGTGGTATTAACTTTGTTCTTATTCTCCCGACCATGTGTTAGATTCACTGTGTCTAACATCTGTTCAATTCACTGTGTTTAACATCTGTTCAGTTAGATTACTTAACACACACACACCCATACATTCCATGTATACACATGCAGACACACATGTACAGGTGCACAGCTGTTTTATAAAACAAAACAAAAAACACCAACAACATGTTGGATGCCTAGTAGCCATAAATTAACCCATGAATCTTGCAATGAAGGAAGGAAATGTTTTATTTAACGACGCACACAACACATTTTAATTACGATTATATGGCGGCAGACCTATTGTTAAGGACCACACAGATATTGAGAGAGGAAACCTGATGTCGTCACTTCATGGGCTACTCTTTTTTGATTAGCAGCATGGGATCTTTTATATGCATCATCCCACAGACAGGATAACACATACCACGGCCTTTGATATACCAGTCGTGGTGCACTGGTTGGAGGAAGAAATAGCCCAATGGGCCCACCACCAGGGATCGATCCCAGACCGACCGCGCATCAAGCGAATGCTTTACCACGGCTACGTCCCGCCCTCTTCCAATGAAGTTAATAAGACATTCCTTTCTATTTTTCTCTTTACAAGGACAATAAATTGAACTGGTTTGGCTTGTTTTGTGTTTTCAGTGTGAGAACATCAGCAATCTGCACGACCAGGGTAATGCCCAGCTGGACGAGTTCGAGACATTCATGCTCATTGCTCACTACTATGCCATTCGGTCGGCCGCTCAGGCACAGAAATCTCTCGACACCATTGCAGCCCGCCTCTGTATTTCCCTTCTCCGGCACACAGACATCATTCCTGCAGATAAGGCTTTCTACGAAGCAGGGGTCGTGTGCAGAGTAAGTTATTATATTTTCAGCTAAGATGGTTTGAATGGTCAAGCAAATGCTGTCAATTTCTTTAATTAATACTGAATTAAAAGGTTAAATAATGTTCCATCCCTATTGGTTAGTATTTTATCCATGAAATAAACACTTTTACAGATTGAATAAATACCATATAACCGGAAATTTTTGTGGTTTGGGGTATAAAAACATTTCAAGGTTTCTTATTTTCGCCGTTTGCCAAATCTAAATTGAAAGTTATTTTATTTTCGAGTTTTAGCAAGTCTAGTTGCAAGAATACGTGTTGTTGATTAAAGTTTCACCTTGGCTGCCAGCTGTTCGATACCACCAACATGTAAAGTTAAACAATAGAGCACTCATCTGTAGTCTAATTGGCCACTGATACCCGGTATGCTATTTGCAAGACAACTGATCACAGTCTTTGATTTTGTGTAAAGCCAATTACGATTTATGTGAGATGTTTTCCAAGTCAGTCTGTAGTGTTTGATGTTTAATCTGAGCTTGACATGTTTCACTCACACTTGTATAGTAAGCTGGCTTTGTATACCAGTGTAGCAAACATAGCAATACATACACATTTTACATTTCAAACTTGCAACATGAGTGTTGAGCTGGTTGAATAAATCGGTCAAAAACAATAGTTTTTTTTACCATCACTGTCAAGAGGACCCGAACTCGAGATCCCATCTTTATATATATTCTACAAACAGTGAGATTCAAACAATAACTTTTTTAAAATTCTAACTTGTTGTCTTGACTATACTATTCTCTTGTCGTATCCGGTGGACTGTGCATGACAGGAAATAAAATGTTCCGGTAAAATAAATATTTTAGATGAATTTGTTGATGTTTTGAAATATTTTCAAGGATTTATATTTTCGATGCTGACTATTTATCCTCGAAACCCACGAAAATAAAAATCCTCAAATTTCTGGTTAATATGGTATGATGTTCGAAAACATGACAATTCAATATATAAAACTTTCTTATAGAACTTAAATAATGAAAATTAACCTACTAAGCTCCTAACAGATTATTACTTACCACTTCTTAGGCATTTTTACTAGTTAATCAAATTGATACAGAATGTGGAATTCTGCTCACAGTTCCCCATTATTAACTTAAAAGATAAAAATCATTAACATGTTATTGTTTTATTAATTACACAATCTATTTTTTTTCCTCTCACATTCCTTTATCAAAAGAGTTATTTCCCTTTGAAACTTGGCTGCTGTTCATATTTTCATTGACTAAATTTTATGTTTCATAAAGAGAGTTAGTAATATTTTATTGTCTTGTTTGTGTGTGATATCTGGAGATAAGTAAATGCTTATTTTTGGAATCATATGAAGTGTTTTGAATTATCACACCTCATGGTCATTGAACCAGCTGAGTTTCATCAAGGTGTTTATCAAAGCCCAGCATTATCGAAATTCTGGCATCTGTCAAATGGACCGGCCTCGGTGGCGTCGTGGCAGGCCATCGGTCTACAGGCTGGTAGGTACTGGGTTCGGATCCCAGTCGAGGCATGGGATTTTTAATCGAGATACCGACTCCAAACCCTGAGTGAGTGCTCCGCAAGGCTCAATGGGTAGGTGTAAACCACTTGCACCGACCAGTGATCCATAACTGGTTCAACAAAGGCCATGGTTTGTGCTATCCTGCCTGTGGGAAGCGCAAATAAAAGATCCCTTGCTGCCTGTCGTAAAAAGAATAGCCTACGTGGCGACAGCGGGTTTCCTCTAAAAACAGTGTCAGAATGACCATATGTTTGACGTCCAATAGCCGATGATAAGATAAAAAATCAATGTGCTCTAGCGGCGTCGTTAAATAAAACAAACTTTACTGTCAAATGGTCATATCAAGACCCTGTACTGAGCTTCTATAGAAGCTTATAACAACCATTAAAACACTGGATGTACAGAGAGGAATATTCTAAACAGGAAACTGTAAATACCAAAGTTCTAAAAGTACAATTCATTCTTAGAACTAAAACAGTTTGTTTTGTTTAACGACACCACAAGAGCACATTGATTATTAATCATCGACTATTGGATGTCAAACATTTCTGACATATAGTCCTAGAGAGGAAACCCGCTACATTTTTTCATTACTAGAAAGGGATCTTTTACATGCACCATCCAACAGACAGGATATGTACCTTTAAAGAAATTGGTATTAGATAGGAGGTGTGCTATTTCATTTAAGGTTATTATGTATGAATTTGACTTTATAGTCCTTCCCACAGGGAATGCCTTTTTTCATACTATGGAACTTACTACAAGTTATTTATTTCTGAGCCAATTGTTTTCTAAATTGCACACAAAAATAGGTGGGTTTTTTTTTCTTTCAAAAACACTTTTACTTCTTACATCAAACCAAATTGAAATTATTTAGAATTTTTTTTTTTGTAGGATGATGGGACGGGACTGACTATAGATACATAACTTTTTTATTGTTTAATATCAAATCCCAATAATATGTTTTTCATGCATTTTTTTTCAGGCCATAGGTTGGGAAAACATGGCTTTTGTTTTTCTGAACAGATATTTGGATATCACAGAGGTAAGTATGGTTACTGGCTGCCCCATTTGTTTTAGATCAGGGGCCTAATTCACAAAGGCTCTGCTAGACAACAAAGCAAGATTTTAGTGATTTTAGGCCCCAGTTCTGTATGTATTAAAAGATGTCAGCTATTTAAAATTTTGTGTGTTTGCATCCAAGACACAGGTTCAAATTTGCATAGATGAAAGTGTAACAGTGTTATTTCTGATTATTATTATAGCTTTCAGTTGTGAGTGGGAATTTCATTTAAGTGGGTTCTAGATGTACTTAGTTATAAATGAGTGTTTTATTACTTTTATTAATGGTGAGTGTTCTACATAGAAATGGAAATTTTGAGCCTTAAAAGTTTGAGATTTTAATAGATGTAATTTAATTCACTGTTAAAACATGTAACATGTAAAATTCATTTTAGAAGACCAGAAATACCATTGCAAACCAAGAACAGGCTAGTGTAGTTTAAACAAAAATCAAATCAAATCAATGTCTTGGCTTACCAACTATTTATTAAACAAACTTTAAGGGGTGTTCCTAACTTATCAACTTTTTTCATAAATACATGTAATAAAGTTATGTTTATCAGTATGAGTATCATAATGGACCATATATTTATGCCGTCCATGTTTTGTTTACTGGTTAACACACAGGGGTATACAATGTCATGTAATATTATGTCTGGGTGGTTTCAAGCATATAGCAACATAGAGCTTAAATCTAATTGTCATTTCAGTGCATATGTGATTTTCTGTTTTCTAAGAAATACATACATGTATATGGATGTGTAGACCAGCACTGGAGTGGTTGAACCGGTTTATAAATGGCATTCTTATTAAATAGATATTTTATGTTCTATTGAAAATCACCAGCCAATCCTTTATATTAACATTCTCCAACCTTGGCAAGATGCCAGTAGGCTTTCATAAGCAGTATAATTGTCATACGGGTATACCTGTATTTGTGTTTGCATGTACTTTGAATAACCTGTTAGATATCACATCTTGATTTAAATATGATAAATTACTGCGTGTGTGTGTGTGTGTGTGTGTGTATGTATGTGTGTGAGTGTGAGCGTTCGAAATAAGCACTTGTCCATTTGTCCTGACAAGTAAGAATGTGCACCTTAGTGATTGTCCAGTGGACAAGTAAAAATTTTCACCACAGTTTTATTTTGAGCAATCACAAACATCATCCTTGTACTAAAATAAAACAACCCATTTATTTGGACAAGTAAAAAATATTGGTGGACAAGTAGATTTCTAGTTGTATTTGTCTAGTGGACTAGTAAAAGATTCTGCTTTATTTCTAACACTGTGTGCACGTGTGTGTGTGTTAAACAGTAATTTTGTTTTTAATTTTTTTTATAAGTAAACCATTCTGTACTGTTTCTCTAAACTTTAGTTACAGCAAAGTATTATTATACATATGTTTTATGTATGAATGTTTTATTAGTTGCAGATAACATGTAATTAATGACAGTTAGTGTAATAATTATAAATAAATCAGTCATGGTTGTCAAAGTCTAAATGGTGAGATAAGTATTTCATAGCAGATTACAGAGTAGTAAACACAAACTGGTTTGAGCCAGATATGATCTAATTATAATGTACAGTGAAACCTCTCTAAACCAGACACTGGTGAGACCAAGTAAAAAGTAACATTTCAAGGGGTATCCAGTTTAGAGAAATTTTATTCTGCATTGATATTTTAAAAAAGACCGTGAAAAATGTCCGGTTTTGAGTGAATTCCATTTAACAGAGGGTTCAGTTAAGAGGGGTATCACTATACTGTACATCATTCATGGATGATGTTGCTGCTGATAATGATGGAGTTGGGGGGGGGGGGGGTGGGTGTTCATAATCACTGTCTTTCCTGAATATAACCAATGCAAGTTGTGAAAACCCACATCATTGCACTCTTATCTCATGAACAATGCTGGAAGGTTTTTATAGTTTACATTTTAAAGTCTTTTTGGTCTAGTAAAATGCTTTTTAAACAAATAATCTAATTTTTTACTGGTAGTCATCCTTAAAGCTGCAGTCACTCTTCTCTGTCCTATATCTTATCAATTCATACTACAAACAGAATCACAGTATTGTTTTAGTATCTATACCATCAATTGCTTACATAACTCAAGTCTTATCACTGTTTTCTTTAAGACAAAACTGTTAGAAAAAATATTAGTAGTAATCATTGTAGAAATTAATAAACAAAGGTTTAAACAGTTTGGCAGTAAGGTACACAAGCCAACTTAGAATTAGCTTTTCCCCTCACCCCTTTTTTTTCTCTTTTTTATTTCTTTGTATGGTACATTTGCATGTAATATTTTTCATAGGAGTATTTATGGATATACGAGTCTTATATGCATTCAGATTTTTAATATTTCATTTACCGGTATGTTATATAATTCTTGTTATGTTCTGTATGTATTTTTAGGCAATAGAAGAGGGTTCGTTGAATATGCTAGACCACAGTGACTTCGAGAACACAGACATTCCATTTGAAATACCATTACCAGAAAAACCCTACTTGTCTGTGAGTGATTTGTCAACGTGTAATAATAGTCTTTATCTGCTATTGTCATCAGTTTAATAATGCCATCAGTATAATGTTATTTTTTCTTTTAAATCAATATTAGTATTTGCAGGGGTAATATTGTATTCATTAAGTAAGTGTACATTAATACATCACACAAGTTGTACCCATTACTCAAGCCCGTAAGGATATAAGTCTGTGTGTGTGTGTGTGTGTGTGTGTCTGTGTGTGTGTGTCTATTTGTCTGTCTGTGTGTGTGTTTGTGTGCGTGTGTGTGGAGGAGGCAGAAGCCAAATTTTTATCTTTATTTATTTAGAGTAGAACAAATAAAATGTACATTTTGATCTTCAAGTGGGGGGCATAGCCCCACCCCCACCTCAACTTCCCCTGTCCTGCAGGCCTGTTACTATTACTGACTCATTCCATGCATATTGTTAAATACACAAACAGTAACAGCTGTGAACATTATTTTGTACAGGACATGCACTTAATAATAAATAGTAGCTTATTGATATCTTAGCGTATGCATACTTCTTGACAAATTAATGATTTTTTTCTTATCCCCTCCCCCCCCCTTTATGCATCTTAGAGCATGCAGCATGAAGAGATAAAGGAATGGGTTTTGGCTGTTTCCATGGACCAGAAAGTTGAGCAGATTCTTCCTAAAGATGAACGTAACACGTATGAAGCCTCACTGACAGCTCCCGACACTGGGATAAAATCCCTGCCTTGTGTTGTTACAGGCAAGTCGATTTCAAATACACTTTATACGACTAGTAAACATGGTATGGGATAGGTAACTAGAGGTAGAATGTTGAATTTACATGTTCATTTTCAGCATGTCATTAGTAGGGTGGGGTGTCTGTGTGGGTGCAAATGAATCCATTTTTTTCCTATTAGTTTTCTTTTTAGTAGTTCTCTTTAAAATAATTTAAAATAAATTAGCCAGTACATTATGACATCGAAACCCTTTAAAAACATTCTGATTATGCCCATGAAGCCTTTAAATCTGTTTTTGAATTTTTACTGTTTTCTTTTACTATTCCTTATTAAATATATTTCAACTATTGTTGTTCACTTCTGCACCAAATCACCAAACAGCCATATTTCATTAAACATTTCATTACCACTGTATGCGTAATATGTTAGCTAGTGTGTAAGTATTCTCTGTACATTCTGTTTCCAAACTGATTAGTTCACATAAAATGTATACTAATTTTTACTCCTTGGGTTTTGTTTTGTTATGGGGTTGTTGTTTGTTGGTGGATTTTTGTTGTTTTTGTTTTTGTTTTTTGCTCTGGTTTTTTGGGGGGGTGGGTGGGTAAAATATGTTGACATGACTAATTATGCTATTAAAGTTTGACATGTTTATTACGTTAAAGTCACTGACCCTGGTTACTAGGCAACATAAAATATATTCACTATTATAACTTCTTTTACACATTACTTGCAACTTCTATCTTAAATGATCAATTTTGGCAAATCCAGTATGTTATATGAAAGAGTACAGGTATGTACCTTTGTCAGTAGGGTCAGTGACTATGAGAGTCAGTGACTATAGGAGTCGGTGACTATGAGGCTTAAAATTGACATGTCACCTTATATAAAAAGTTTGACTGTTTTGTAGGATACCCAGTTTTAAGAAACAAGTTTGATTTCAACAAACCAGGCAAAGTGGCCAACAAAGATGACTGGAATAAACTTCTGATGGCAACAAAGGTAAATACACATGTATAGACATTGTATATAAATAATGTTATTTTCATAAAGACATTTTTTTATTACAGATTGCAATATTAGATTCCTATGACCCTTTTCAAGTTCATTTTTTCATGGTCTATGAAATTGTTATTTAGGATGATTATTTTGACTGCCACAGTAAATTTTAATCTTTTATCAAAGCAAAAACTATGCAATAGTTTTGGGTGGGTTTTAAAATTTTTTTTTATTAATTTTGCATAGGCTGAAATACATTCTTATTACGTAGTTCCTCGCATCTGGGGTATCAAAGGCCATGGTATGTGCTGTCCTGCCTGTGGAAAGTGTATATGGTAGTGGGTCTCTCTTCTCGTGATTTAGCCATGATTATTTTTGCCATCAGATATCTATAGTATAATAATTATACTGTGGCATCTCTCATTTTCCTAATTATTTTATACCTTTTTGTCTCGCCTTCACTGAGTAAAAATGCGAGATATACTATTACTTTACATTTAGTTTTGTGTTAAAGATTCGCAATCAGATCAGTTTCTCACAAAGTCCGTCAATGAAACTTGTTTTATAGTTGCACCTATGGATATTCATAACAGTGCATGAAAAACATTTATGGTTTACGGAATTCTTGTTTCTTTCAGGTTTCACACAGTCCAGAACTACAAGATGTGTTGAAGTTCATCAGCAACTGGTGTGGAGCTCCATCAAATCCAACTTACTCTTTTCATTAAATGTTGACGATCTCACTGTGACATTATTAAATCTTACGAGAGATCTGTTGTGCATTATGTAAAAGTAACATATGCATGTATTTGTTATTCGTTGTCTGTGATAGACCTCTGACTACTAATGGACACTGTTCCACGTCCATCTGTGATTTCATTTTCCGTCCTCTGGTTTCTTCGTTATTGTAATTATGTTCGACTTCTACAGACCATAGACTATGAGAACTTGTATACAGTTGCAACTGACTTTTTTTAAAATTAATATTACAAAGAAATAAAAATATTTAATAAACCAACAACATGTAATAGGAGCTTACTGTAAACTAGCAATGTGGATTTTCTGTTTAGATCTTCCTGTTAAATAGCGGATTTTCAGTTTTAATGAGTTTGTGGGTTTGTATTATTCCTTTTTCACGATTGATTGTCAGACTTTGAATTTGAACTTATTAGATGCTCAAATGAAGTGACATTCTGGCAGGAGCTTTTAGTGGTGGACATTTCCTTTACTTGTCATAACATCTTTAAGTTAGCATTAAGTTTGTTTTGGCAACATATTTTAATATGACTTCACAGGTTTATGTCTAAAAACACCAACATCAAACTACCAACAATCTCAGTGTTATTTATTAAATGATTCCTTCTGACATCCAGTTTATTTTTAGACTGTATGTACAGCTTAATGCACATTTGTACTCATTTTATAAGGGCTTATTTCAATTACAGGTTTGGTGCAGTTATTGTGTGATCATTATTTTAAAAGTTTTATCTTAGCTGTGAAACGCTGCACGTATAACAACAATCGATGGAACACCTTGAAGAGTGATTTGTGTTGACGATTTTGACCTATTTCTGTAACAAAAAATATCTGTTGCTTACCTTATAGAAGTTTTAAAAATCATTTAATATAGTAATCATTTTTTATATCATACTTCTGCATATTAAATAAAGGAAAAATAAACACTTGGTAACATAAAATCTGCAATCTCAAGTATATTTTTATTATATAACCATTTAGACTAGATTATCTGCAATTTACTTCCTTTAACACAGCGTTCTTTGATATCCTTTTGATGCACTTGTTAATCTAGATTACATTTATATGTATTAAATTGTTATTTAATAATGCTAAAAACAGAACAGTCACCATATATGTATATTTTTAAAATGAAAATCTTTTTTATTTTCCATCTCACCTATACTGATCTTGATAAAAGATATTATTGTCCTGAAATAAATATGATGTTTTTGTTCTGAATGATATATTTTGTAGCAGGTTTCTCTGTCATGTGGATTAATAAAGAAATATTTAGCTTTTGAAAGGAATTGTTATTTATAATGTAGATTGTTGTTCTTGGTTATGGTATGCCTGCCTTGAGTCCACTGATTAAGAGAGCCTTGTTTTAGGCCTAAACAAAAAGTATGTTTCTGGGAATATGCCAAAAACAATTAGGTAGGGTTGATTGGCATTGTTTTTTACTTTTTTCACTTTAATATTAATACATTTTTTTTTTTTAAATAATATACTGAAAAAAATTGGGGTCAGGTTCACGGAAAAAAAAAATTTCCACCTTGGTCAAACTAAATGCTTTTATATATTGATTTACAGTCCTCTGTTGGCTGTGTGTTACTACCAGTAGTATGATTTGAAGGATAAATATGTTACGATACATTGTAGCCTTGACCATATAGCCATGAATAAAAATGTGTTGAATGCGTCATTAAATGAAAAATATTTTTCTAGACTAGTTCTTTCAACTGTCCATAGTCCTTTAGTTGCAAAAAAGGAAGGAACTAAATTTATTGTATTACAATGAGGAGACACCATATTATGTTGGGGGTTTTGTGATAGAAGCCTTTCTCAAAGTGTTTTTGTTGATAGTATATTATGATACATATTGGCATCCATATATATCACAATACAAAAATCCTCATAGTACTTTAGTCTTATCCCTAATCTGTATAGCATACTAATGGGTTCAAACCTGCAACAATTCACTACATTATGTACCTGAACCTAACGGTCCATTTCATAATGACCTAGGAATTTTAATGGTAAATCCAAATTTGGCATGGGTGATGCTCCTCCCACTTTGTTTTCTCAAACAAATTATGTATATGGCATCTGTGGTCATATTTACTTCAATGGAAAATAGTGTTTGTGGTATAACTAGGATGTCCAAATATTAGTTATATAAAGTATCAAAAATTCAGTTATACTTGATGATGATGATGATGTTTATTTTTATGTCTTAACTTTTGTTATGACAACTATGCAAAGAAATCCACAATAGGCATACATAAAAAAATGTTTTTAAAGGTTCATGGTCCTCTTACAATACTAGAAGATATTTCTGCCTTAAATAATGTCAGTTATTGGCCCCTATTCCAAAAAGCGATCTTAGTCCTAAGATCACCTTAAAGGGACATAGCCTAGTTTTTAAACACTAAGGCATATTTTCTACTATTGGAGCTCTTTTTGATAACTGAAATCATATGTTACTTAGATTTTATTGTTTAGATTATCCATTTCCGTACAATCGAAGTGTTTTTGGTCATCCTGGTGTTTTTAATATCACAAAATGCAGTTCTCATATTTTTAAAAACGCACATGCATCTGAGAAGTAACAGTTATGGAGTCTAGTTTTAGTCTATTTTTAGAGGGTATTTCACCATTTCAAAGTCGCAGATTCCTGTTTAACTTAATTGTAACTTTATCCAAATGTGTTACAGGTTTGTAGATTAACTAGACTCGGTGTTAATTTTCATGAGTTGAAACTAGGGTCTGTCCTTTTAAGTGCATAGCTACCTTATGCACATAAGGTGATCTTAGGATTAAGATCACTTCGTGGAATGGGGCCCTGGTCCGGTGACATTTTCAAGTGCACACATTTGTTTGGCATTCATTAACACAATATTATAATTATTTGAAGAGTTATGAATGACTGACTAGTATTCTGATCACTGAAGATGTTACAAAAACCCAGTAGGCCTATCATGAAATAAAAGCAAGAAAGAAATGTTTTATTTAACAATGCACTCAACACTTTTTATTTATGGCATCAGACATATGGTTAAGGACCACACAGATATTGAGAAAGGAAACCCTCTGTCGCCACTTCATGGGCTACTTTCTTCGATTAGCAGCAAGGGATCTTTTATATGCACCATCCCACAGACAGGGTAGTACATACCACAGCCTTAGATATACCTGTCGTGATGCACTGGCTGGAACGAGAAATAGTCCAATAGGCCTACTAATGGGAATCGATCCCAGACCGACCACGTATCGAGCGAGCGCTTTACCACTGGGCTACATCTCGCCCCTTATAATGAAATGAAATCCAGACATTGCCTTGAGATTTTAAAAACATAAGGATGACCTTTAATGTAACACCACAAGCTGTACTGTAAAAAAAAAGGGGCAGGGTGGTTTGTGTGTGTGTGTGTGTGGGGGGGGGGGGGGGCATGTGTGTGGTAGATGGTCTTAGTAAAAGAAAAGGAATGTTTAACAACAATGCCATTATTTAAAAACAAGTATGGCCCTCTGCATAAGTGACTCGAAACCTTTTAAATGAACTTTCTAACAAACAGGACATAACAAACCACAGGGGCGGGATGTAGCCCAGTGGTAAAGTGCTTTCTTGATGTGTGGTTGGTTTGGGATTGATCTCCGTCGGTGGGCCTGTTTGTCGTTCCAACCAGTCCACCATGATTGGTGTATCAAAGGTTGTGGTATGTGCTATCCTGTGCATATAAAAGATCCCTTACTACTGATGGAAAAAAATGTAGCAGGTTTCCTCTCTAAGACTATATGTCAAAATTTCCAAATGAATTACATCCAATAGTTGATGATTAAAAAATCAATGGTGTCATCAAACAAAACAAACTTTACTTCACAAACCACAGCCGGAATTAAACACAAGAAAATTAACAATGGTGAACATCGATCTTGTAAGGGTCACTTTTCAGGTAAATATTTACTACTGAGCTAAATACAGGCTGAGTAGGCATGTAGTTTGTAAACCAAGAACTTTTTAATCATTCAGTGGTAGTAAGTAGAGTGCCTGCCTGCAGTGTCGGGACACAGGGCCGTTGCCAGGATTTTGAGAAGGGGGGTTGTTTAGGCTTATGGTGAGGCACAAAGTGCCTGAATTGCTTAGGAGGGGGTCTGGGGGCATATTGAAAAAAAAAAAGCCACCGGGGCTGGGATAATTATTTTGTTTTGAAGATTTTGATTAGCAATGGCATAGCCAGCATGAGGCAGACTAAGCGCATGTCTCGTCTGGAATTTCCCCAGATTTATTTAATTTTTCCCATGACACTGATATTTATTTTACAGGTCTGGGTTTGCCTCAGCGTTATTTCCTCTCTTGTTAAGCCCCAGCTTAGCAATAGTTAAAAATTTATTAACAACTGTTATTTAACATTTCAGAATTGTGTTCAATAACTTAAAATATGCACAGAAAATTGTTATGAGATACTGTACAATGTTCTTAGGGTGTGGTGGGCCACCTAATTGATCCCCCTTTATGAGTTGATTTTTAAATTTGTTTTGGTTTCAACCAATGCTCAGCGAGTGGTATATTAAAAGTCATTGATGTACACTCCTGTCTATGAGGAAATGCATATAAAACATAGTTTTTCTTCATTGAAACAACAGAAGTTTGTTTTGTTTAATGACACCACTAGAGCACACTGATTTGTTAATCATCAGCTATTGAATGTCAAACAGTTGGAGCCAGATTTACGTAGCCTGTTTTTCTTAAATGTAGGTGTGGAAGCATTGTAAATTCAGCCCTTGGTCATTTTGACATATCGTTTCAGAGAGGAAATCCACTTCATTTTTCCATTAGCAGCAAGGGATCTTTTATGTGCATCATCCCACAGACAGAATAGTACATACGACAGCACACTGGATAGAACAAGAAATAGCCCAGTGGGTTTTCTCCTTTATTGTTAGTACTTAGACTAGGTGGCGGCAGCACATTTCTTCACTTTCTGTCAACTAAATGTCACAATAACCACATGTTAGATACCAAACTCTTACCAGTGTTGGGGTGGGAAATAGCCCAGTGGGTTTTCTCCTTTATTGTTAGTACTTAGACTAGGTGGCGGCAGCACATTTCTTCACTTTCTGTCAACTAAATGTCACAATAACCACATGTTACATACCAAACTCTAACCAGTGTTGGGGTGGGAAATAGCCCAGTGGGTTTTCTCCTTTATTGTTAGTACTTAGACTAGGTGTCAACTAAATGTCACAATAACCACATGTTAGATACCAAACTCTTACCATTGTTGGGGTGGGACATAGCCCAGTGGTAAAGTGGTCACCTGATGCGCTGTCGGTTCGATCCCCATTGGTGAGCCCATTGGGCTATTTCGTGTTCCAGCTAGTGCACCATGACTGGTATATCAATCACTGTAGTATGTGCAATCCTATCTGTGGAATGGTGCACATAAGAGATTCCTTGCTACTAATGGAAAAATGTAGCGGGTGTCCTCTCAATGACTGTGTCAAACTGACCGGATTTAGACCTTGGGGGCCCCTCAACATAGAAATTAAATTACATGACAAATAAAAAAAATTAACTCATTTTATAATTATTAAAAAAAAAATTATAAAGAAAGTCCATAGTCGGGTGGAGGGGGGGGGGGGGGGGTAGGGGGCCTCTGGCAGGGTGGCCCGGGGCAATTGCCCCCTTATAAATCCGGCACTGTCCAATAGGCGATGATTAATAAATCAATGTGCTCTGGACAATCTGGTTTTATATCCTAAATCAACAAATTTACTTTCACTTTCATTGTGTATAAATATAGCGATAACGCACCTTTAGTATTAGCTAGTTTTCCCCATTTCTGGTTTCGAATGCAACACTGGTGCATGATGTCATATCCTCTAAAGCAGTTCATATAAAAACCGATGCATTTTGTTGGTATGTCAGATTAGTATCATTATCACATAGTAGCACTGAAAAAGAAATGGTTGTTTATCACTTATTTCATTATTTGAAAATGTCGAATACAAAAAGTGGACGAAATACTTACGGTAAATACAATATTATGTATGATTTTATTTTATTTTATTTAACATTTTGTAATGTTCAAGAGATGTGTGGATGTTATAAAAGGGACTAGTATATATATCATTTCGTATTAGGAAGAGGAACATCTCTTAAAACCTGGCTTTAATTCCATTTAGAGGAATGGGAAAGGTTGCTTCATTTTTCACGCAAGCACATATATTAAAGATGTTTTTGCTTGCAGGGAGGTAAAAAAAAAAAAATATATATAACATCATTTCAACTATTATTCATGGGCGTACGACCCGGGAGGGGGGGGGGGGGGGGGGCAGGGGGCAAAACAGTGGGGAAAATCCGGGCAAATTTTATCTGGGTAAAATTTCGGGCAAATGAACCCCTCCAGCCCCCATAAATCATGCTATTATTATTTCAGTTATTATTATTATTTTAATTGTTTGTTTGGTTGGGTGTTGTTTGTTATTTGTTGTGGGGTTGTGATTGTTTTGGTTTGTTCGTGTGTGTGTGCGTGTGTGTGTGTGTGTGTGTGTGTGTGTAAGTGTGTTTGGGGGAGGGGGGGTAACGTAATATCGGAAATTAAACGTGTTTAAATTATTACTATTATTTAAACAATTTGTTATGGTATTTTGTTTAGATTATTTCGGGGCCCCTCACCCTCCCCTACTCGGGCATTATCCGCTCACGGTTTTAGTTATATAAATATACACATTACGTGACCCAGAGCGGCAAAACCAGCTGATCCTACTTTCGATTTCGTTGTTGTCTGCAAACTGCGCAGTACGGGAAAACGGGTTACGGTTCCCAGAAATGTATTTAAAGTTTGCTGATACTTTTCACAGTTGATAATGCACTCTTTTTTTTCTGTATGCTGTAGTTGAACTAGCCTTGTCTGTCTACCATGTTCGGATGTGCATATAATACATAACGCTGACAACGAGTGTATATTTTTGACCAGGAAGAGTTGTGAACGTGACATAGATCCTGACGTAACGTGATCGAAAAGACACTAAGTCGACCTGTCAAAAAGAGGACTACATTCAGGACAACATGGGTAAATTCAACAACTGTAATATTGTTTTCTAATGCTTATTAAGTAAATGGAATTGGCAACATTCAGTCATACAGAAACTACGTATACGATATATATATGATGCCTGCAATTCCGCTCTTTCACAGATAATGTTGATTAGTTTGTTTATATTTCAGTAGAAATGTCAAAGCGTTATTTGTGGTTGGTGGGTGTATTTGTGGGTGGGGTTTCTGTGCCGTATTTGTTTGTAGATTATAAAGTAAAATGTAATATAGCCTACTACTGCTTGAAGCAACAACTGGGTAAATTAACAAAGTTAACATTAATCAATAATGATTGGTTCTTATGTTTACTTGTTACCATGTCAGCAATATCATTTAGTTTACGTCAAGAGGTCACCAATTTAAATAGCATGAATGTAACTGTATAATAGATAATGCCAAAACTCAAATATAAGATATTAATAAGTTTTAAACTAACACCAAACCACATAACCAGATACAAATTTAGGCAGGCACCTAGCGTTCTCACCCCCACACCACCCATCCAATTTTTAGTCAAGTAATTCATTTTTCCTTTATATGAGGAGCCAGGGGTTGGGATCTAGGTCAGTCAATAGAGCACTCACCTGAGATGCTGGCATCATAGGATCAAACCACCTCAATGGAACCATTATCTGATTTAGTTTTTTCCCCATCCCAATCAGTGCCTTAAGACTGATATATCAAAGGCTGTGGTATATACTGTCCTGTCTGGGAAAATTTTTATATAAAAGATTCCTTGCAGCTAAATGAAAACATGTTGCAGGTAAAACATTACCAAATATTTGACATTCAAGAGCCGATGATAATGGTGTTGTTAAACAAAACAAACTTTTTATACAAGGAGCCGTGCAACAATTACATAACACAAAATTTAGCCATTTTTATACTCTCTCCCTCTTGTAACATTTTGTAACATTAAGACAACTCCCCCTCTAAATACTCCCCCTGCTCAATAACATTTCATAAAACATCCCATGATATATCCCCTCCCAACCCTAGAGTGTTATTGTTGAATAAAACAAACTTTATCATTAAT
This sequence comes from Gigantopelta aegis, assembly GCF_016097555.1. Lineage (NCBI taxonomy): Eukaryota > Metazoa > Mollusca > Gastropoda > Neomphalida > Peltospiridae > Gigantopelta > Gigantopelta aegis. The sequence continues at coordinate 21,104,322 of NC_054704.1, forward strand.
TTTTTTTATATTTGTGGTTCCCCTTGGATCCACCTATGTATCGATTTCATCTAGTTACATTATTTTAATGTTATGTCTCCAAAAATCTTTCATCTGCACATGATAACAGTAAACAAATTTTAATTTTGGTCTAAATATTTTGTAAAAACCCAGATTCATAACAAATCATCATCAAAATCAGGGGCCTAGCTTGGAATTTTCAGGTGGTATGCAGACTTTTTCAGCAATGGAATAAAATGCCAGTACATAGAGCATACATGGATTTACATCATATACATAAACAAAATATTTGTAATCTCAAGTGGTAGGCAGCTGCATACCTGCGTATATGGAAGCTAGGCCCCTGAAAATGTTGGTTAAATGTAATCATGGATTAATTCAAATTGTCAAATAGCATCTATTACTATAAAATGAGGGGGTGATCTCGCTCAGTTAGTAGAGCGCTGGCCTGAGGTGCTTGCATTGTAGGATCGAATCACCTCAGTGGATCGATTCTCTGATTGGGTTTTTCCTGTCCCAATCAACCCACCACAACTTGTATACCAAAATCTGTGGTATATTCTGTCCTGTCCATGGCAAAGTGCATATTAAAGATCCCTTGCTGCTAATAAAAAAATGTAGCAGGTTTTCGCTCCCATACTATATGCCAGAAAAATCCAAATGTTTGACATCCAATAGCCAGTGATTAATAAATGAATGTGCTCCAGTGGTGCTGTAAACAAAACAAACGTTTAACTCTTTATCACTATAAATTACAACTCTAGACTCGAATCTCTAATCACCTAATGGCATAACTCACATATTCACCGGGCCAGGACAGCTGTTAAATAGCTGTGTTCATTGGCAGTTCACACTGGTTTGATCCAATTTTAAGTTTATGTATTTTCTTGTGAATGAGAGTGATTCATTTTCCAGATGTCGACAGAGAAATACTAGTATCGGATCCTCGATTGGAGATGTCTACATCACAGGTTGGCATTATTTTAACTGTTTTCTTTGTAAGCCTTTAGACAAAATATATTTTCATGTTTGCTACTGAAAATCCATTGTTTTAGAAAAATGCATCCCCATCTCCATTCTATTTGGAAATCTTGCTTATTTGTTCACATTTATTTAGAGATATGCATTTCGGTCATTATTTTATAAATAACACATACATACACACAGACAAACACACCCACACACACTCAAATACACACAAACACACACACACTCAAATACACACACTCATATACACTCGGACACACACACACACACACACACACACGCTCAAATACACAAACACACACACACACACTCAAATACAAATACACACACGCACACTCAAATACACACACACAGACACACAAGTCAGGTCAGGTCATAGGGTTTAATGTGCACATTCAGAACAAGCTGTTGCAGCTCACACCTGTTGAGTGCAAGTTCTTGCGTGAGCAAGCCCTTGCATTCAAAACAAGAAAGGGGGGAGGGGAAGGTGGGACTCTTGCTTACGACTTTAGCACTAAAGGAGCACTGAAGACCGGTTGTTGTGGCTAAAATAAACAAGATGAAAGACGCGGTGATAAAATTTGAAAAGTTCTCAGAAGAAGAATTTAGCCAAACAGTTGAAGTCATTTTTTTGTGTTATGTCCAAAATAATTCTGGTGATTGAACACTAATTTTGAATGTTTCAGCTGAAAGTTAAAGTTTGTTGGATTTTTAAAAATTTAAGCCTAAACGTACTGACGCTATACGAACCTAGGGAACACACACAAAAAAAAAAAAAAACACACACACACATAAATGCACACTCAAATACAACACACACACACACACACACACACACACTCAAATACACACACTTGTTAGGTCAGTATTGTAGGTGACAATGTGGATAAACATGCTTTTGAATTTAAACAATTTTTTAAATAATTATTTTAAAGTTTGTTAGGTCTAATATATTATTATTTATTTTTAGCCTATGACAGACATGATGGAACCCATTATGGCTCTCACTGATGATGCTGTAGAAAAGATCAGATGTGAAAAATTTAATCGGACAGCAAGGGATGAATTTGGAAAAAGTGTGACATATTACCTTACCTGTTGTGATAACTTGTCTGATGAACTGGAACCACACTTCATAATATACCTTCAAAAAGTTATTTATAACTTGCTTAAGGAGGTAAGACAAACACATTTTTTTATCCTGTAGGCCTAGTCATCATTTGTGCTGGTAGCATTGATAATACAATTAACAAGAAATATCCGGTTAATTCCCATCACAAAATAGTATAATAGTTTCTGGCACAAGTCCTTTTGTAGATGGTTTTTCTGACACGAGTCTCAAGAAAATCAATCCTTGGGGTGAACTTTTCTTGAGATGAGTGTCGGAAAAAGCATCTACAAAAGGACGAGTGTCAGAAATATTTTCTAGTTCAATCATTACTTATAGCATGGCTTTCTGGTTGATTGAACTAGAAAAGTAAATCTAAACAAAAATAAAAAATAATAAAAAAAATAGGGCGGACATGTTCATATCCAATGATGTCAATTGTTAGTTTGTGATATCAAGAGGTGTAATAGGACATACCATTTTTGATTTTTCAAATTATGATTTTCTACATCCAAATGTTAAATATTTGGAAATAAAGAATTTTCAAAATAAATGGTTGTGAGGATGAATATGTTTGGGATTGGGTTTTGTTTGTGGTTTTGGATTGTTGTTTTTTTTTGTGTGGAGGGGTGTTTTTTTGTGTTTGTTTGTTTTCATTTGTTAGTTGCATATTATTCATATTTATTTTTTTAAAGTGATGCTATAATTTTTTTTTTTTTTTTACAGAGGAAAGAATTTGCATACCCAGCACTTCTTTTGTTGTACAAAGGTTAGTATGCACTTTTTGGACTGTATACAATGAATAAAATTTTGATTTAAAAATATATTTCACATCTGGCCTTTAATAATACAAGAAATATTATAATTTCTACCTTAGTGATATTGGCATTATTAGTATTAAGACTAAAAACCTTTTTAAAAATGTATTTTAGAATATTTAATGCCCTTGTATCCTCTGCAAGCAGAAAGTAAAGATATTGTTTTGTATCATTTACTTAATTTTCAAAAATGGACTGTTTATATGTTGTCTTAAAATGTCACTACATGTACGGGGTATGCATGAATTCCTGTTGGCGACTTTGGACTGGTTTTTTCATAAATTGTTACATATACATTTGTGACAAGACAATATAACTTTTGAGTGGGGTGGGGTTGTATTTCTTACTTGAAAATAAAATACAGGTACATGTATTAATAATATGTTTCTTCCATAATCTCTTTTATCATTAATTTCTTCAATTTTGTTTTAATCTTTTGTATTATAAATATATACAGTACAAAATATAGTTGTTGAAATCTTAGTTGCTTTAACATTTGCAACATTTTGAGTAGGGCCTCCAGGACTCGAGTACTTGAGGGTCAAACAGTCTTGAGTACCTGACACTTACTAGATGATGATGACATTACGGAATAAAGTTAAATAGCATTATGCATGTTAATTACAGCACTGAACATAGATGCCAAATCATGCCATTGTATTGCATTTAGAAACCAGTTGATATGTTTAGTGTTGTGACGGATGGCCAGTTTAAAAAGAGAAACTAGCGCATGATCATATAATTATTATGTAACTTATATCGTTGATTATCTGCTGCTGAAATTATTGTCCTACATGTCCATTGTATTATAGTTGATCATTGTATTCCACCTTGTACGAGTACTCGAGTCCTGTGACTCTTGCTAGATTCAACCCATGCTCGAGTGTTTGAGTACTCGAGGAGACCCTTATCTTGAGATTTGGGGTGGATATTTTTTTTTAAATACTGAAATCTGTATATTATTTGTCCCTTCTACCAAGAATTTAGGTTATAGAAATATTAGAAAAATGAATTTAAATTGTTGCTTGTAAGGGTCATGTATGTCACTCATTGGTTATATTTGTATATTTCAGCAATGTCCGTTATGAAGATGGCAACTTATTTTTCACCGAACGATGGCAAGATGATCCCAAAAATTAATGTTGCATGCCAGCACTTATCTCGTGTACTGCTGTTTATGGTTTACACAATGTGGACAGATATGGTAATTATATACTTCAACTGTTGAAGCCATCATATGTCTAAACTACATAACTATAAAATATTACAACCAAATGACTTCATTTACCAAGTCCTGATACATATGGTTCATTAAAATGCCTGGAATAAAAATTTGAAAACTGTAGGTCTCTTCACATTCTGATGACAATGGCGGATCCAGAAAATCATTTGATATGAGGTGGAATGCCAAAAATGAAAATTAATATATAATAAAATTATAACTATCGGAAAATTTAGGGGGGCCCCTGGGCCCCCCCCAGATCCGCCTCTGAATGACTGGTTATTTTTATTAACAACAAATGTAATAAACATTAAACAGTTTCCTTTTATACTAAAGATGAAACATTTTCGTTTTTTAAAAGAAACTACCATATAAACAGAACACTTGAAATGGACTATATAAAATCAGTTTCATCTGACAGTTTGAAAGTATTACCATATCTGGCTATTGTAATCACCTACCAGGTGTAATGATGCCAAAGAAAGGCTTCAAAATGTTTATGTTTGTATGGTATTGTATTGTTTAAAAAATTGAAAACATTTTCATCTCTAAAAGATTTCTTGATTTTTATTATGTCTGCCATAATAATGCAAATTCAGTTTTTTATGTTTTTATTACAGGAATTTTCATGAATCATATGTAATGTAATAAGCAAATTTGATTTCAACTTTAATAGAAAAGATGGAATCTTTATAGAGGGTGACTGTTCTGCCTACCAATATTTTTTGATGGTGAAGAACTGGCTGCTTTTTAGATGGTTATTTTACACAGAATTTCTGTTTTTTGGTGGCTTTTATACAACCGTCTTTGGCCATATTATGGTAGGCATTGTCCATTCATGTGTTCATCCATATATTTTTCACTTCTGTGATCTACTTTTCACACATTATGGTTCATTAAAGGAAATCTTTGTTTTACCTTATATTCTTTGAGATGCCATTGTGTACACCAAATGACAATGCATTATAATTTGATATTTTCGAGTTAATTATGCAGATTGTTAATTGTGGAATTAATAAAGAAAAGCAAAAATAGTGAAATGTGGTACTTGAAACTGATAATAAACTTTAAAAATGTTTTTTTTTATTTCTAGTTTCATTTCATTCAGCTAAGCTTATTTTGTTATCCAAAGTTTGGCATTATATATTCTTGTTGTTTTAAACAGGTTCTATCTTCATCCTATCCTAGTTTATCAATTTACTTTATCCTTGTTTACTTTCAATTTTTCTTTTTTAGGCCAGTAGAAAGCAGTTGATAAAAAACTTGCAAGTATTAGCAAAGCAGAATGTGAAAGAGAACCCAGGATTTTGTTACATCTTGACAATGGATCTGTGTGAAGCACATCACATGTTTTCGCTTGAACCAGAGAAAAGCTCCACTTTACTTGGAGAACTGTGTCTGTTGCAGGCAAGAAGTGCGCTAAATGGAGTAAGTGTTTTTATTTCTAATTTACCATATCATGGTGTTCATTATTTTAATTTACCATATCATGGTGTTCATTATTTCTAATTTACCATATCATGGTGTTCATTATTTTTAATTTACCATATCATGGTGTTCATTATTTTTAATTTACCATATCATGGTGTTCATTATTTTTAATTTACCATATCATGGTGTTCATTATTTTTAATTTACCATATCATGGTGTTCATTATTTTAATTTACCATATCATGGTGGTGTTCATATATGGTTTCATTAATTTACCATATCATGGTGTTCATTATTTTTAATTTACCATATCATGGTGTTCATTATTTTTAATTTACCATATCATGGTGTTCATTATTTTTAATTTACCATATCATGGTGTTCATTATTTTTAATTTACCATATCATGGTGTTCATTATTTCTAATTTACCATATCATGGTGTTCATTATTTTTAATTTACCATATCATGGTGTTCATTATTTTTAATTTACCATATCATGGTGTTCGTATCAAACACTGAAAAAGAAGAAGTTGAAGTTGTAAGATCCGCTGAATATTATATTTTAGATCAAGTTTGATGTTATACAGCTTACAGACAACTCAAATTAATATGAACATATAGTTTAATTTTGGTGTAATTAATACTATGTAACCTTTATTGTGTATTAAGTTAATCACCAACAAAACAAACACTCAAGTTCTATTGTATGTATGTATCTTTAAATTTAAATGTCATAAAATATTAGCTTCTTGTATGGCCTTGCTAATTTTATGCTAGAATTTACAGTTATTGTAAGCATTCATGTTTTGGGAAACAGTAATAGCCACAATAAGAATCACTATTTGCTACCTGTTGGTTTAAACAATATTTATTTACCACTAAATATGCGGTTTTGGGATCGGCCAACAGGCATGAGCCTATATTAAGGCCTCTCCCTGTTAATGAAGGTACTGCATATAAATTATAGTAATTAATTTTCTGTTTTTATCAGTACCATATTGCTATCTAAGTTTTCATTTATCTCAGTAATTAAAGTGATCAAATGAATGAAAATTTTAGTAGTTTTTAAGATCAGTGCAAATCTGATACAATATTTTATTTTAAAATATATTGAAACTAAACAAACAGTGTAGATAATAGTAAATGTGCCAAGTAATAAATTGTACAGATCTGACTATATCTTGAATGCATTTTAGTTATTTAAATATTTATATAATAAGATTTTTTTTTTCCATTTTGATTTATGGGGTTACAATTAAACATGTGGAAACTTTTTGTGACTATAAGGAGCATCACTGAGTTTGTTTATGATTTTATTTCATTCATAATGTTGTAACCAAAACAACAATAACAAAACAAGCAAAAAGCCCAAAGAAAAACAAACTGTATTAGATATATTTTAATTAATACTGATTTTTATTTCAGGAATCATGGGATCTTGCAATGAAGCACTGTAAGTTTGGTAAGTGAATGGCAGTTGATAACAGTAAATCAAGATGTATATTTTCTATTTATATTTATATACACCTGCATATCGATTGCTCCTACATTCAAGGTATATGCATTATTAAAAAGTGAAAGGTAAAAAATAAGTATTGAGTCACATGTATGCATTCTGGGAATTTCTTAAGAATTTACAAATATGCATAAAAAATTGCTAGAAAATTGACGCTAAGTTTGGTTAATCTACAAAAGTGTTACACATTTGGATAAAGTTACAATAGAGACCACAGACCAATTAATACTTGAAAATTATACTTTTTTTTTTTTTAATATACACGTAGTGTCCAATAATATCATACCTGAAATTAAAAAATTATTATGCATATTATTTCAGCTGCAGAAACCATTTATGAATACGAAAACAGGGAAGCATTTTTGATTTGGGCTGAAGCTCTGGAATTAAAAGGAAATGTTTCTGCAGCCATTGAAAAAGCACAGCTTGCTCTGAAGCTGTCTAAAGTAAGTATTTTATGGCCTTTTAAAGTGCTTCTGACAGTGTGGTGTGATTATTTGTATTGGCAGTATTGGCTATAACTTTATTTATTATCCACATGGTTCAACATAAACAAGTTAATAAAAATCATACGAAGCACACATGTAATAACAAAGAGACGTCACAACATGACATTGCTTCCCCAGTACTAGCTCAAACTGTATATTTGAAATATGACATCAGTTTGTCGTCTCCTAATTGTGGTTGAATCATTTTAAGATGGTCCTTGTTATTCATAAAAAAATAGCAATAATAATATGGATAATAAAGAAATTATTACATTCTCTTGTGAGTCGTACTGATTTTACAAAACTCATGTCAGGATTCATGTATTACAAAAATCCTGACACTCATTTCATAAAATCAGTACGACACTCAATCTCGTATAATAATCTCTATATATCAACAGTAGCTGTTACAGTTCTTATTCATTGAACATGTTATAGGTATAAATGCATTTTTTTTAAACTAGAATATGTAGCACTAATTTTACATTTATTTTATTGAATGTGTCAAATTAGATGTCATTCAAATCTGGGAATATTAGTTTTAAAATTATGTAAGTCTGTTTAGCCTTATTCTTCTGTCCTGAACTACTGAAGTCATTAACTTACTTTAAACAGCAATAAGAAGTAAGATTTGCTTAGTTTATTTTGAACATTCTTATTTTTTTTTTATTTTTTTTTTTTTAATGTTGCATTAAAAAAATTGTGAGAAAACAATGAAAAATGACAGATATTAGAGATAATTAATAACAATTTGTTGTTTATTGTGAAGAATAAGGATGAAAGACAGACAGTAGTGACGTATCTGCATAAGCTTCAAGACGGAATGGTTGAACAGATTTCTTCATCAGATTCGGACAAGCTGAATGAGTCTTGGCTGGAAGGAACAAATGCTAAGGTAAAATAAAAACTCCACAACAGTACTTGTAATAATTTATTATAATTCAATGCACTTATCTCTATTTGCATTGCAACCAACCAGTTTCTATAGAGGAAAGAAAGAAATGTTTTATTTAACGACGCACTCAACACATTTTATTTACGGTTATATGGCGTCAAACATATGGTTAAGGACCACACAGATAATGAGAAAGGAAACCCGCTGTCGCCACTTCATGGGCTACTCTTTTCAATTAGCAGGAAGGGATCTTTTATATGCACCATCCCACAGACAGGGTAGTACATACCACAGCCTTTGATATACCAGTCGTGGTGCACTGGCTGGAATGAGAAATAGCCCAATGGGTCCACCGATGGGGATCGATCCCAGACTGACCATGTATCGAGCGAGCACTTTACCACTGGGCTACGTCTCGCCCCAATAGGACAATTCATATAGAAAAATATTTATTGCTCTTCAATATGAGTAGCTGATTTGGTACTGATTTGCTGCTGCTGCTGCTGCTAAAAAAAAATAATAATACAATTTTCACAGCTATCATAACAGACTGCATTTTAAAAACATGTGCCTGGGCTATTGAATCACAGTTTTTTCTGTATGTGTAGCCAGTTTGGGGGGGGGGGGGGGGTATCCATTAGCTTATAGGATTTGATCATAGTTCTGTCTTCAAAGAAATCAATTGGTAATTCTATAATAAAACTCACTTGACTATTCATGTATCTTCTTTGAGATGACATGTTTCTTCACGGTGGAGTCCTATATTTTGTGCATTCATCTTTACAATTTGCAGCCATTTATCCATGACAAATGATTGTACTGTTATGTTAATATTATTATGATCATTTCACATCTGACAGTGAATAGCTACATAAGCAGTGCACCTATGCATTTGTAATTGTTGTTAATAGTAGTAGGGGAAATGTTCATGCTAGTAGAGTCTTTTAAATAAGATACTTATGTAAGGTGCACTTGTAAAGTGAAACAGTATCTATTTTCTGTCTTACTTACACCTTTGTCGTTATAGAAATCCCAATGACATGTGTTTAAGAGTTGTTTGGTAAATTTCTTAAAATAATTACTGAAAACAAAATGTATGTGCTTCTTTATTTAAAATGTTCTAAAAGTGTTGTAAAAGTTATTTTAAGTGTTGTAATTTTTCTTCTGAAAATATTAGTGTTCTACTAATGAAACATTGATCAAATTGATTTTTACTTTAATGTGATATTACAGTAGAAATCATTTTTAAATTTTTAAATAATATAAAACGGTGTAATGGATAGTTGTAAAATTTGTGTTATTTTTAATTTTTGGTAATAGAAAATTCAACCTAATAAGAATATTTTAAAGAGCTTATCTGAGCAGCAGCCATGAATAACTACATTAACTGGAGGAAAATGTGTAAGTTTAAGATGCTAATTAACTTAGTTTTGTTTTAGATGGATGAGGAAAAAGCAAAATCTGTTCGGAACAATCATGTCCCCAAAAAGAAGCGTTCAAGACGTAAGTAACATATTTGAGAAAATGTGCTGTATACATAAACTAAAATATTGTTATTCCTTGCACTTTCAAATAAAATATGGCATTACATACTGGGTTCATTAGGTATTGTTCTTTTGTTGTACATATCATTATTGGGTATATACTACCAAATCAAATCCCATAGATAACAAGCTAAAACTCCTACCAGCAGCGTATCAATCGACATAAACGCTACGGATATAAATACTACCACCCCTCACCCTTAAAGTGAATCAGAAAAAATTGGTGGTCAAGCTGCTCATTTCTGAGATAATGGTTAGCGTGTATGACTACCCTAGTTCCACACAAAATTCAAGTACATTTTTTGCAGGTACCCCATACATGTTTCAAGCACAAGGCTACTTGACACAGTGGTACTAGATGAAATAGAATTGCATACAGTTTTTGCCCAGAGGAAACTATTTTTTTTTACAAACAACATACTCACATTTATAACCAATCACAGGACTTGTGGTGTTCACTTCTCTATCAAAAGTTCGGTGCACCTCGAACTTTGACCCAGCCGGACGTTATTTGGTTTTGTACTACCTATGTAATTACAGTGTTAATGCTTGTTGGAATGAACTAGATTCCATTTGTTTTTCCTTTCAATGATACTTGAAACCTGCTGAGGTAAACTGTAAGTACTAGTTCATTATTAGTACATAAATATTTTAATATACGACTTCTAAGCAGCTCTGTCATTAATCTATGACTAAACCACAATTCCTATTACAGTTATAGTACAACAAATATAGTTAGAAGTACACACATTTCATTTCCATTTGTCCTTAAAATGCTTCATTTTCTGTAATGATGTAATTTTCTGCGTGAAATAGATGCCAAACACATGTAAATATATGCCCGATATAGTTGCTAGTCGCAGACTTAAACATACGGTGTTTTGTGAAATCGGCCCCTCATATTTGTAGTACCTCCACATGTAGTTTTTGCAAAACAGGAAAGTGACATATCTTGAAAAATAGAGTCAGTTACTTTAATAATGAGAATATTTGCAATACGGTTTCCTTTAGTTTTATAATAAAGTATATACATGTATAAGTATGAAGTAGATTTAGAAAAAGATGGTTTTTAAAATTGCGTGAGAAGTTTTTTCATTAAATATTATATAAACATAAATGTTTGCCTTTGAGAATTATGATAAATCTGTATTTTGTAATTTAAAAAGAACTGAGTAGTTACAGATCAGTTTTTATTGTTATAAAATTATATATATAATAATAATTTAATAGCAAAAATTATATAATGATATTAAAAATTGCTGAACTATTTTTTTTTCCTCAGCTAAACGAAAACGCACAGATTCCAGCTGCAGCAGTTCATCTGTTAGTCAGCCTATGATTGTAGACAGTTTGACACAGATTGGTGACATGAGCACATGGACATCAAAGCGGAGCAGACAGATTTCTAATTCCAGTAATTCATCAGGATTCTCTACAACGATCACATTACCTCCACAAACACAAAGACCGGGACCTCATTTTGATGATGAGAACATTGACAGATTTCTGCGTGATCATAACTGGGATTCGTCTTCTGATGAAGATGAGGTGAGAACGGTCAGTGAACCAGTGAACTATGCAGATCTCGAGGGCTCGGAATCCGATGATGAGATGGACATTGATGTTGGATGTGAACATTTAGACCAAACATGGTTTGAAAAAGGAATGAGTTTAGATGAAAAAGATGTGGCTAGATTTTTATACTGTTATGATGTAAGCATCAAGAGAAATGCATTTTACAGAGATTTCTTCCCACAAGAAGATCTTCAGGAAGTTTTAAAAAGTAAGCCGCATGGTTATAAAAGATGCAGAATAGAAATGGAGTCTGCACAGAAAGCCATTTGCAAAGTTCTAGGTGCAGCTGGTGTTCAAAATGATATTGAAATTGCTGGAAGATCAAGATGTGGCCAATGTTTCAACAATGATGAGGTTGTAGTAGAAATTCTCTTTGATCCAAAAGAAAATTCCAGTCACAATCGATTACCCTCAGAGGCAGATTCTAAACCATTTGGGGAAGTTAGAGGAGTTTTAAAAAGTCATTTTCACAGGAGCAGCAAATATCCGATTCTTGCTTGTACGAGTAATGAAACTGATGGGTGGCTAATGCGACCTCTTTGTAAAAGCATTCCAAAGATACATGTTGTCAACAACAAGACCAAAAAGGAATCGCCACATTTGACTAAAAACAGAATAGACATATATGAACTGGTTGGATCAAAGTTGAATTATAAGGGGAAATTTGACATGAATCCTGTGTTAAGAGGACAATATGTGTTTATTGTTGTTTACTTGGGCTGGGGAAAGAAGCATGTTTACCCTCTTGGAGCAGTGCTGGGAGTCCAACAGTGTGGCAAAGATTTCAATAGCAGTCTGAAGATTTTAGAAATGCAGTACAAAGTTCCATCCTTGTTCCCTGAAAATACTCTTGTGGACCAAACTTACATATTTGATGCATCTGGAAGAGAAGACCGAACTGATGATCTTGTGGTGTTCACCATTGACCCTCCACATTCCAAAGACCTTGATGATGCATTGAGTATCTATAAAAAAGACAATAATTACGTTGTTGGTGTACACATCGCTGATGTTGCTTCAGTTGTGAAGAAGGATGATGCTGTTGACAAAGAGGCAAGAGAAAGAGCTGTCAGCTTTTACATTCAAAACAGACGTACTCATCACATGCTGCCAGATCGACTCAGTCAAGACATATGCAGTCTTGTACCAGACAAAAAACGTCCTGCATTGTCAATATTTTTAATGTTTAATCCAGATGGAAAACTAGTCAAAGAACCTATTGTGAAAAAAACATTTATAAAATCTTGCAGAAAGTTATGTTATGAAGAAGTACAAAAAATCATTGAAAATGAAGGGGACAGCACTGTACCTTCACAACTTAAAAGCAGCATACTTGACTTACATAACCTTGCCCAAAAGATTCGTGAAAAACGACTGAAGGATGCCAGGTTTAGTGTGCCATTTGAAGATGTTCGTTTTTGTGATATGGAAGAGGAAGGCAACTGTGATGAAGCTCATGCACTTGTTGAGGAATTTATGATTCAAACAAATGCAGCAGTAGCCAAATTTGTGAAGAAACGATTTCCTACATGTTTACCCCTCCGTTGCCAAACATCTCCAGCAACCGAAGAAGTACAGAATTGGTTGAAGGAAGAAAACAGAATTGTTGACTTACTAGTTCATCTCCAAGGTAAAGAAGTCCTTCCTAAAATGGTGATTTCAGCTTTGGAAGGTATACGTAAATGTGTCAACGAAAAAACTAATTTTATTCCAATTCAGAGTGACATTTGGAAGAGGATTTTGGATGATCTGAAAAGCAGAGACATCAACCAGGCAGGTAAGATGATTTGTACAGACGAGATCCACCCTCTACAGAATGTGGCATGGATTCACTGGATAAAGCTTCTTGATACAGCAGAATACAGATGTTCTGGTGTGATTAGTGACACTAAGGCAAATCACTTCTCACTTGACATTCAGCCATACATTCACTTTACTTCTCCTATCAGAAGGTATGTGGACCTTGTTTCTCATCGCCTAGTGCATGCCATATTGTCTGGTGATGCTTGTCCATACACAGCTGATGACATATGTCAAATATGTGATGATGTCAATGAAGCCACATCACGGCAGAAGGCATTTGATCGCAATTGTAAAGTGTTGGCAAAGACTGAGAAGATAGGTAAGAGTTCAATGGTTTTCCATGCCATTGTTGATGATGTAACAGAAAATGGATTGGAATTGTTATTGCCAGGACTGCGCACTGTTCCATCCAAATGCAGAGAGATTAGATTTTGTTTGCTTAATTTAAACAAGAAGCCTGAAAAAAAACCAGACCCCAAAACTAACAAAGATCTTGTCATTTGTCAGTGGAAAAAACGTCTGTATGATACCAAAGGAAATAAAAGTCAGGTTACATTAAATCACCCGCCTGAATTGATGATCGTGGAACCTAATCAGCATACAGTTTTGGTTCGTTACAGAGACTGGGCCGATGTATTGAAAGGAATATTTGATAAAAACTTACCAGTTGTTCAGAGAATCACAAAGCGTTTAGATCCAGCAGGAGACAGTGAACTAGTTCCTTCTTTTAAAGGAGTTGATGCTGTGACGTCTGAAACTGAACAAGGAACTATCAAGAGCCATCAGTGCAGATTTAGTCTGAGTTTTAAACCAGGCCAAGTTGTCAAAGTTCAGCTGGGTGCATCACCTAACAATGGCCTTTTATTGCCCCAGGTTGAACTAGTTCACATTACAAAAAATCTGAGTCTATGCCATCGACACCTGGATGATCCTGTGGGTATTTTAAGCAAATACGCCACACATTCTGTGAAACAGGATTTCTCTTCCATTGAACATTACAAAAAGGCTTGGTTACCAGTGCTTGAAATGGAGGCAGCATTATCAGCTGCTTCCAATGAAATGACCCCCATCATTAACAATGTTAACCTAACGCTGAGCAAAACATCCATATCTGACAAAACTGTCTACACAGGAACATTGC